>NW_024039240.1:600000-767428 GCF_016077235.1 Cyprinodon tularosa | reverse complement strand
TGTGGGCGTGGCCAAGCATCAAAATCAGACTTTGCGCCATTAGAGTATGACTAAACTGCCTCAGGCCCTGCTTTTATTAAGGATTATTAAATTTGTATAGCCGAACACGATGCTCAAAAAAGTATATTGGAGTCATGGTCCACACCCAACAAGAAATGGGCCATTTTGGATCAAAGATACCATTTTCTTTTTTTAGGTCATGACATATCTGAGGGAAGGGCTCTTGGGTTTTTTTTGAGTTTGAGACTTCAAATTAACTTTACATGGACTATAGTCATAGCAAATTAAAAGTTATCAAAATTATTATTCTACATGGGAGCATGTGGGCGTGGCTAAGCATCAAACTGTTAACTCCAGTCATCCAAAGCCATGCTTTTAGGAGGAGGAGAAGGATGATGAGGATGAGAAACAAACAGCAGTAGGAGATGCAGTGAGAGCAGCAGCAGGAAGAAGAATATGAAGAGAAGGAGCACAGGGGGAGGAGGATGATTAGGAAGATAATCAGCAGAAGGAGAATGGAGGAGGATTAAATGAAGCAGGATAAGGAGGATGAAGAGGATCAGGAGAAGCAGCAGTAGGCAGGGGATGAAGAGAAAGAGCATCAGCAGGATGAGGAGGAGATGCAGCAAGAGCGACAGCAGGATGAAGAGAAGGAGATACAGCAAGAGCGACAGCAGGAGGAGCAGAAGGAGACACAGGAAGATAAGCAGAAGCAGGATGATGATGAGGAGAAGCTGCATTAGCAGGAAGATGAGGAGAAGCTGCAGGAGGAGGAGGATAAGAAACAGTGGCAGCAGCAGAACAAGAAGGAGGGGGAGGATGAAGAGAAGCAGCAGCAGGCATAGGCTGAAGAGCAGGAGCATAGGCTGGGAAGGAGCGTGGAGGTGGAGGTCGCTTGGTTCCCTTGATCGCAACATACCAGGCGGTGCGAGCTGCGAGGGCCGCCCAATGCCACTTGTGGCTTTAATTTATTTAGTTTTTTGTAAAAGCTATTACAATCATGTTTTTTTTGCGTTAATCTGTTGGAGCTTTATGGAAAATACTTACATGAAGTTGCACATAATTGGTTAAATGGAAAAAACCTGATAGATGGATTTAATTTTGTTTTTAACCATTCAATGTTGACAAAGTACCATGTTTTTATATTTACTTCCTCTGGGCCCAATCAGTATTTAGCAGAACCTTCTTGTGTTTCAAATTTAGTTTCATGCTTTTGACGCATGCTTCTAGCCTTTTTTCGAGATAAACAGACTCAACTTTTTTTTCCATCCTTCTTTGTGAAGCAGTTTTTGCTTTTACTAACAGAGGTAAAACTTCTAAATAAGAACTAGTTCTAAATCTTTTTATTTGGTTAAATGAATGTTAAATGGAAATTGACTGACAATAGTTAAAAGTCTGTCAAAGACACACTTTTCGTTTAATGTCGGGAGAATGGCGGCCTAGTGGTTAGGGCATAGAGCTTAGAATCCTGAGGTTCTGAGTTTGAGCCCCACTCCCACAGACTGCTACTCTGGGTCAGCTTATAGTTAACTGATTTATAGCAATGTCAAATTTTACTGAAATCCCAAAAATGTTTCCTTAAACACAGAGGTGTCAAGTAACGAAGTACAAATACTTTGTTACTGTACTTAAGTACACTTTTTAGGTATCTATACTTTACTCCATTACTTATTTTTCTTGCTACTT
This sequence comes from Cyprinodon tularosa, assembly GCF_016077235.1. Classification (NCBI taxonomy): domain Eukaryota; kingdom Metazoa; phylum Chordata; class Actinopteri; order Cyprinodontiformes; family Cyprinodontidae; genus Cyprinodon; species Cyprinodon tularosa. The sequence goes on along the minus strand of NW_024039240.1, from coordinate 765,742 downwards.
CTGACTTCTACTCATTACATTTTCACACAAGTATCTGTACTTCCTATTCCTTACATTTTTAAAACAAACGTTCTTGTTACTCTTGGCTTTGGTTTAATGTTTATAAATATTTATTTCACGTCACGTGCGCCATCCAATGCAGATCATTGGCGCCATCCACATCTAGTGAAAACTAGTGTAACTGGATGAGTGATATAACACAAACAATCATTGGTTAGCTAAAGGAAATCATCAGAAGCAAGCAGGTGTTATTCAAACTGCTAACGTGAATTGTCTATGCCATGCTACAATGTTGAATTCAGAAAAAGATGTTGAAATGTCTGAAAGGTCGGACACAGGCCAGAGCGTATCGGGAGATGGAGACCAACAAGACCTCCCTCATCCTTGGCCCTATCTCAAAGAATTTGTAAAAATAGTAAAAAAAAAATAGCTTTTAATTCATATAGTGGCATCTGGCTGTTTTTAAAAAAAATGTTACTTTATACTTTTATACTTTAAGTAGTTTTTGGAGCACATGCTTTTTTCACTTTTACTTGAGTAAAGAGGTCAAGTTGATACTTCAACTTTTACCAGAGTGTTTTTAAACTGCAGTATCTATATTTCTACTTAAGTAACAAATGTGTGTACTTTTGACACCACTGTTCATACATCAGTTATTATCTATTCGTTGCTGATCTATATGTATGCAAGTAAAAAAAAAGCCTACTTGAATAAAGGGTGAAAAGAAGTTTTTCAAAAGTACAATGTTTTGTTATCTTAATTAGATTTGATATGATTTTTGTTTAAAAAATATCAACAGCACAAAAAATGTCTGAAGATATTACTTGTAGGGGTGTTTAAGGGTTAGGGCAACTGAAAAAATAAAAAAGTTAACTGATTTTTACATTTCATTTCAGTATAATATGAGAAAAAAGTCAGAATTCTGACTTTAATCTCAGAATTCTGATTTTTTTCTCAGAATTCTGACTTTAATCTCAGAATTCTGATTTTTTTCTTAGAATTTTGACCTTAATCTGAGAATTCTGACTTTTTTCTCAGAATTCTGAATTTAATCTTACAATTCAGAATTCTGACTTTCATCTCAGAATTATGATTTTTTTTCTCAGAATTTTGACTTTAATCTCAGAATTCAGACTTTTTTTTCAGAATTCTGAATTTAATCTCACAATTCTGAATCTTCTCTCAGAATTCTGACTTTCATTTCAGAATTCTGACTTAAACCTCATTCTGACTTTAATCTTAGAATTCTGAGATTAAAGTCAAGATGAACAAAAATCCTTAAAGATGCTCTAAGCTCTGTTGTGAATTATCTACAATATAAACATATTTTTTTCGTCAGTCTTCATAGAAATTTAAGAAAACACTGACTTCCAGTTTACGATTACATTCCAACTATGCGGATAATACATTTACAAAAACATATCATTACTATGGCTGCACCTGTGCAGCCGTAGTTACCCATTTATTTTATTAAAAACAGAGCATAAGTACTTGGCTGGTTTAGCGAGTCGCCATGTGTGGAAAGTTTATGGTTATATAACCTACATAAAGAAGGAGGATGTTGCAGACTGTACAATATTCGGAAATACATATTTGGTATGCTCTTAAAAATCCAGGGTGTTCATTGGTTAAACTGAAATGACAGGCTCCGCCCACCGACCGTTCTACTTCCCTCCGCTTCTTCCAGTAGTTCTCCACCCACCGGCAGACAGAGAGGACGCAGCTTAGCCAACGCGGGTTCCCGATCTAAACATATGGCAAAAATAGCCCTTCTTTCTTTCAACGTTGGGCCCACTACTCTTTAAAAATTCCGCCAAAAAAGAGAAGACGATTTTCCAAAACCTTTCGGCCGTTATCTCACGTAAGTACAGCGGAGCTCGGCTGTTACTCCAGTGAGGATTCATTAAGCGGACGCTAACATGGCGGGCTGCTCTTTCTGCCTTCTTGCTACACATGACACCATTCACCGAGCGCTGTTATTCCGTCATGCCTTCTGTTTTTGTATTTTAACATACAAATATCCCTTAATCCACTCTGTTTTAGTGTGTGTTCGTGTAATGTACACATGACAAGGTGTATTCTTTATTTATTATTAAAGTATGGCTTTAACAAATCCGTCTCAAAACGAAGGGCAGCCGACAGCCACTCCACCATGTGTCTTTACCCAGTGTGTTTTTTCCCCCCCGTTTTTTTATTTTCTCTTTCATTTTAGCATAATTGCTAACTGAATGACCCATGATGATATCACTAGTGCTTTTATATTGTTTATGTTATCTTCTTTGGTGACGCATTGAATTAATATTCAATTTGTCAAGTTGTCACTCAGTGTTTTCACTCATGGCGCATGCGCGAGATTTGGCGAGAAGCTCTCGCTGATCTCAGATCAGTGGAAGCACTGAGTGCCTGATAAACCGGCCATCTTTGAAGTAGAGGCATAAAATTAAAATATTATATTAGCTATGTGGCTGTCCAGAAGAAAACCATATAACATATTGTCCTTGTATTACTAGTTTTCTGTGGCATTTGAGATGTCTTATTACCAACATATTACGTTGAGACAGCCTGTATCTTGTTTAAACCACATGAATGTAGCATTAGTTTTGTCAGGATCATGTTTTTATAGTCTAGGTAAATATACTAAATGTTTTTGGTTCTATATTGATCATGAATTTCAGTATGTCAGAGCCCCAGTAGGGCGCTATTTTGTTCAGGCTTGTATTTAAGCAGTAAAACTTTACTGTTGGGTGTGGTTATTATATGTTTTAAAAATCTGATCCCTGATGTTATTTTTATTTTATCAAATCAGGTCAATCGGTTTTATTTTTTCTGTACCTCAATAATCTCTTATTTCAACCATCCCAGTTGGGAGGTGACCTTAACTTTAAAGTGCAAGCCTTTAAACATGCTTTAAAAACAGTCATGTTTCACAAAAATGAAAATATAACACACTTAATGTTTGCTGCTAGTGATATTACACTGTGAGGTTGGGTATCAGTTGTAAGTACACATCAAGGAACAAACAAGTGATGAATTTCTGTCACTCTGAAGAATGGAAGCCCAAGAAATGCATTGGTTGGGGGGGAATCCCGATTTACAGAAATTTGATTAATCATCTAAACATTCTTATCCTGCTATTTGTTGTGGATGCTGTGCTGACCCCCCCCCCAAGCCTTTGCATGACCTAACCATTTTCATTGCATAGTTAACCCCAGTTAATCTCAATTCACACCTATTTCCAAAATTCAGCCATTTACAGGAAGTGGGGACTTGCAAAATGTCCAAAGTTTTTGGTACAAACTGTTTTAAATGTGATGGTGAAATCAAATAGTCCTTACTCTGATGCCAAGAAAGCAGCACACACACACTATCTAGATGCCTTGTAACTGAGACATTGAAGGTCTAACAGAGTGATTTAAAGAGTTATAAAACTGTCATTATCATTAAAATTCTCTTAACTTTCACTTCCAGTTTCTTAAAGTGTCTTAAAACCAAATGTATTTCTCGCCCTCTTTGTTAAATAAAAACAGTAAGGGAACCTATTTTAAAACAAAAATATTTCAGTTGGAGTAGAAAGCCATCAGATTCAAGCATTTGATGTTGAAAAATGAGATAATTATTGCTACAGCATCTTAATATTAGGGATGCTTTAGGAAAAAGGTGTGTTTTTTAAAAAAAAACATAAAACACATCATCTTTAGACATAAAATTTATGATTGTTTCTTGGCCACTTTACTAGGCATTTCCTTTACCATAAAAAGGCAAATAAATTGGTCTTTTTGAGGAAAGAGTATATCCTGTAGTGCAATACGATAAAAATCAAGCAGTTGGAGGTAAAATGGAAGCTGCTGATCAACTAATCATACCAGACCTACATAAACATCCGTAACATCTCGTTTTATTGCCTCCTGCCTTTGCATTCATGTCTAACGTTGTTATTTTTCTTTTCCAGGGCTCCCCTGTCTCTGCACAGGTGTATGAGCGCTACCCAGAGGGCCTAGGGGCGGCCCTTTACAGGGAGCACTTTGACTTCAACGCTGAGCCACCTTGGGATCCTAGCTGATAGCGGGACAGGTCCATCTCCTGACTTGTCCATGTTAGTGTTTCTTTAATCTGTATGAAAAAAAAAGTCTACCAGAACATTTGGTTTAAAGAAAAATGTTAGAGAACCAAAAGTTAAATTGACAGTTTTTCCCTTCATTTCAGTTTGTTGCATATCGGCAGGACCCCATTGGCTCAGTCGTGACCCCTTGGCTATATTTACTTCTTCTTTATGATCGTCGGCTTAGCGGAATACGGTTAAGATGAAAGGATTCCCTGACAAACCAAGCTACATCCTCGAACTCCTGGAGGGAGGAGTTACTCTGGAAGATGTTATTGATGGACACATCTGCGAACAGGATCAGGTAAATTTAAGTTTGACAATTTATAAAGTTTTGTAAAATTGTTTTTAAGTGCAGTGTTGACTGACTATTACATTAACAGGTGGAGAAAAGTGCGTTTGTGGTGGGTGACCTTGGTGCCCTGATGCGCCAGCACACCTGCTGGCAGAGCGTGGTGCCCCAGCTGCAGCCTTACTACCCAGTGAAGTGCAACAGCAGCCCTGCAGTCATCGAGGTTCTGGCCTCTTTTGGCCTGGGCTTTGTTTGCGCCAGCAAGGTGAGGATGTATGACTTAAAAAAGCACATGCATGTCATCCTCTTATGAAATGGTTTGTTTTTGTTTTTTTGGGACAGTTGCATCACAAGCACTTAACTGATTACATATCACTGGATAATTGTTATCCATTAAACTTATGTAATGCTCCAGCCTTTTTGACCATGCTTGGGTTAATGCTAAAATTATTTTCTCTTCTTCCATTCAGGCTGAAGTGAGTCTAGTTCTGGAGCATGGTGTGTCACCAGAGAACATCATTCTGTCGAGCGCTTTCAAGCAGCTGGGACACATCAAATATGCTGCCAAGAACGGCATACAACACCTTGTGTGTGAAAATGAAGCAGAGTTGTCCAAGATTGCTCGCCTGCACCCAGATGCAAAGTAAGTCAGGAAAAAATTATAAACAGTTCATCATAGTAAGGAGGAATTTCGTATTTTTTGTTTGAGCTTGCATGCCACTACAAATCATTAATGTTTAGTTGCCTGTGACTTATATAGTGTATATTCCTTTCAGGCTGTTGTTGCAGTTAACTACTGAGGCTCATGCAGCAGAGACCAGCATGCCCTTTGGCTTTTCACTCAAGAGCTGCAGACATCTGCTTGAGGCGGCCAAGGAGCTGGGCGTCCAGGTAGTTGGAGCGGCCTTCCATATCCCGAGTACCTGTCAGGACGCACAGCAGGCCTACAGCCGGGCGCTGTCTGATGCTCGCTGTGTATTTGACATGGGGGTAAGGGCCTACCTCAGACAATCTTGATTTTTTTTTTGTCATTAAAACAATCTTGCTGTTTATTTCCTTATTGAGAAAAAAATATCTGCATTTCATTTCAGCTGGATCTGGGTTTTAACATGAGCATCCTGGATATCGGTGGTGGATTTACTGGCTCTGAGTTTCAACTTAAACAGGTCAGCAGTTAATAGTCTAATGTGACTTTTTTATGTTTTACTTAAACATTTTTACCAATGTTGCAAATTTGTTTTTATGTTTTTCACATTTCAAAAGAAGTGCAGGGATAAATCAAAGCAATATTACTGTTTTTGACTCTAAGCGTGGACACCTTCAAATATATGAAGGTTCTACTTTTGTTTCCACTTCTAGCAGGATTTTGAAAGTGACCGATTTATCCTAAATATGAAGTCTTGAATCACATATTGAAATCAAGTTTGAGTTCTCTAAAATGGTTTAAATTCTCTTTTATGCAGGTTGAGTCTGCAGTCCGGCCTCTCCTGGATGCTTACTTCCCCCAGCGATCAGGTGTGCAGGTTCTGGCCCAGCCCGGCTACTTCTATGTGGCCTCTGCTTTTACCCTGGCTGTCGGTGTAATTGGCAAGGAGATGGTGGCCAACCACTGGGACAATTTGTCCCAAGGTGAGATGTTAGTTTTTTAAGTACATTGCTTTTCAGAAATAACGCTGCGTTGCTAACATAATTGTTAAATTTATTAACACAGGCGATAAGAATGAGGATACAGAGTTCCTGTACTACATGAACGAGGGTGTTTATGGCTCATTCAGCCACAAGCTGTTGGGAAGCGTCATCACCACCCCTTCAGTGCACAAGGTTCGTACAACAATGCTTGCTCTGGTTGAATACAGAAGAAAATTTAGCATGCAGCAGTTTTTTTTTTTTGTTTTTGTTTTTTTATGTAAATGGCTGAATGGCAAAGCTTAAAATTCAGAGTTGCACCCCGGAAGTTTGTTGGAGTGTTTTCGATACTGGTCAGTGTTTCCTTAAGGACTTGTTTACTCTGCTCTAATGTGCAAACACAGCAACCTGTGCTGCCAGTAGTGCTGTAAGTCACCCTATAGCAACAGACAGTTTTCAAGCCATGGATTGATCCATTATTACTTGATTACTTTGTTTTCTAATGATTGTCCTGAAGTTTATTACTTCCCCCAATGTTTGATCTAAGGAAAAAAAAAAAGTAGACAGACGTTAAAGTAAAAGAGCAGATTGATGCACTTCCTTGTTAGAGATGTGATGCAAAACTCCCTACGAACCAGAGAACTGTTTTTGGAAACAGATTCTTGCAGGACTCTTAAGGCTAGAACACAGAATTAATTTTGGCTTCTAATCAAAGGGCAAATCGGATTTCATAAATTTTTACCAATTGCAGCTTATTGAAATGCATGGGGCTGACCAGGCTGCTGAGATTTCTCTGCAGCTGTTCTTGCATGGTTTTGACTGAGTTAAACCACTGATCTCTTTTGGTCAGGCCTCTGTGGCAATTTGATAGAAATAATCTGAGTCTTGACAGGAAGAGAGACACGTTGACAAATTAAAATCGTGCTTTGAGTAGCGAAAGCAGCCAGCTTTGTCCCTATCAGCTCTTCCAGAAAATTAGTCTGTTAAGCATCTTTTTTACTTAATAGCAAGGGAGAAAGCAATACAGCCTCATTTAAGCCAGATGACTGAACAGATTGGATAGGGGAATACATCTTTTTCTTTTAGCTTCCTTCAGTAATCTTGAAAGTTTTTGAAACTATAGCCTATTAAATGATATAGAGCCATGCAGACTTGCTATAATAATCATCCCACACTTGATGAATAAGTTTGAATTAGTGTTTTTGGAGGGTATCGCATAAATCGGTGGGTCAGCCTGATTGGTGTTCCCACAGCATACCAAGAGCAGAGACGATTTTAGCGTGGCTCGCTTGCTGTTCTCCCTACCACTATAAGGCGATTGTTCCCGGGTTTATACGGGATTTTCGGTCAATCGGAAAGTGGTATATCTATAGCCTTTGTGTTCACCTCTCTGCATAGTTTGATTTATTCCTTTAATGAAAGGAGGAATTGCCACAAAACCAGACTTGTGTTGGGGTTTGACTGATGCCTATTCCATTGACCATGAGCTAAAAACGAGATCACATTAAAATAAAACATATCTTGTTTTTCTACATGATCTTATGGAATTTTTTAGTTTTTCTAAAAAAAGATTTCCTCTGTGTGCAGCATGCACTGTGTGCAGATGAAGCGGTGTATCCCAGCAGCCTGTGGGGCCCATCACTGGACCAACTGGACCAGGTCGTGGAGCGCTGTCTTCTGCCTGAGCTCATGGTAGGAGACTGGCTGCTTTTCTCCAACATGGGGACATGTGGTCTGGAGGAGTTCAGCTGTGCCTCCACCTCCAGCCAGCTGCCAGTCTACTACACCGTTTCCACATCTGACTGGTGAGTGCTGAGTCAAACTGCAGGTGTGCTGTTCTTAAAGATGCAAAGAAACAAGCTAATTTTCATACTCTTATGTGCTCCAGGTACGAAATGCAGGAGGCGGGTGTGGTGCTTGAAGGTGCCATGAAGAACTTCTCCATGCTCCAGTACAGCGCGTAACTAGGTTTTCCCCTGTCCAAGCTTGGATTGCACAGATCTTCCGTCCTCTGCTCTCACTATGTGAGAGGAGAGGTCGGGCTGGTGTTCCAGACAAGGGGCTAAGTGTCCTCAACATTCCAGCCACCTTGGGGGGGATAAAGCTGTGTCCTGTCAATATTTCCTTCCAGAGTTCGACTTTTTAGCTTTTCACTCCTAGAAATAGGAGAGTTAATTTTGCGATACCTCGATTTAATCCTAAATTCCCCTGGTTCATAATCGGAGTCCTGCTGCTCTCTGAAGGGCTGAATCTGTCGAGTAAAAGCTCAAATGATATTATGCAACAAAATGGATGACTCATTGAAGATGGGACAGTTTATTTTTGAATCAAAGTCCGTTTACAAATTGTATAATTTAATCAGTTAAAACAAATCGTCTATTGATAATCTGACAGTCTTTTAACCTCAAGCACATTTTTGTCTACATGAATTATTTTTTCTTTGTCATTGTAGATTCAATACTAGAGATGAACCCTTACTTTGTATAGAATTGATAATTATCTAACCTTTTGCTAGACTGCAGCTCACCTCAGTGTTTTATTTATTGGAATCAAATATTACGGTGACATATTTCAGAGTTTAACTTTAAATGTGTCTTGTCCAGGTGATATTCATTGGCCCATCTATCAGTGTTTTCCTGATAACATATTTATGTGGTGTTTATTTATTAACTTTTTTAAACGCTACAGGATTAGAAGTGCTGTGACCTCAGTGGTTTTCCCTTCATTCAAAGGGTGTGGCAGAATTTATATCATTGTGTGCTGTCTCTGCTGATACAGACAAACCAAATGGTAACACTCCTCATCTCAAGCAGAGAAGGGGCTCAGTCTGGTTAATAAGACAGTTATTTGGATTAAAACCAGCTTTCAGATTTACACATAGGTGTCGCTTTTGGTCCTTTATGGAGGATCCCCAAAGCTAGCTATCGAAGTATAATAAAATTCTATGCCAAAAGTACATAAATGTCTCCCTCTTTAAATAGAAAGGCATTGATAGTTGAACACAGGCTTCTCTGATGAATTTCATATTAAATCTTTCATTATGCCTCTTGAAAGACATGAGGGGCACAATGCAGAGTCTCTTGTATAGCTTCATGTTTGATAACTTAATAGGTAATGTGACTCAGCAGCAGTTTGTAAGAATCCTGCCCTTGTGTTTTACAAGTGACTAATGTATTAATTGTCTAAGGCACTAATGGACCATAGCCTGTTTTGACTGTAAATTGTGCTTGTTAAAGCAATGAAAGTGATTAATTTAATACATTTCTGACTGAACAATCTACTTGTGTATGTCTTTTTTGGGGGGGTTGGGCTGTTTTCTTTCAGCGGTTGTGAAAAATCACTAGTTACTATACAGGCTAAAGTAATGCAAAAAAAAATTTCAATCAAGAATTCCTTGACAACTTTGTTATTATCCATAAATAAGAAATCTTACTATATGATTAAATCTGGGTAAAATAAAAGAACCCAAAACCTATAAAGCATTAGTTAAGTTCTGAGTAAATGATCAAAAGAAGATGAAAGCTCTTCTCACATTTACTAAATAAAATACATTGATCTCGAAGACACCTAATAAAGTATTCTGTGGCCTGTCCAGGAAACTTTTTGGTGTGTATGTCCTTAGAACCAATAAAAAAGGAATATATTTTCCATAAAACTAACCATCATACAAGCAAAGTTATTGTGACTATCTGAGCTTCCAGTTATCAGTTTGACCTGCACATGGATAAGGCTCATGCAAATCAGGAAGTCTTTATTTCTGAAAGCGATAGAAATACTGTGGTATTTTCCTAACGATGTGGTTTGAAAACCATCCTAGGTAGCTGAATTGAAACACTGACTTAATTGATCTCACAGTAGAGAAATTTGCTCAAATAGTCAAAAAGAGAAGGTGCATGGAGTATTTACAGTATATACAGTGCATCCACATACATATGACAGCTGAAGTCTAATTTAGCTGGATTGTTATACAAGTTATTGCACACGATATTTATATAGATTGATTATTATATAGCTATTGCACTGGGTATCAAATATAAAACAGGTTATTGCACAGGGTATTAAATATCAATTGCGCATTATACATTGCACAAGTTACTGTCAAATAGTGTTGCATTGTAGAGTGGTTGCAGCAGAGATGATTTAACTGCAGGAGCACTCCTTTAGACAAACGGTGTAAAAGTCTTTCACTAACGGAGCTGCTCAGCTCCTCTACAGTCTGGTGCAGAGGATGGAAGGTGTTGTCCATGATGGATGTAAGCTTGGACAGCACTGTCATCTCAAGGCACCTCAGAGACAATTCAGCCAGATCATAGAGTCAGATTGATTAAAGTTTTCTATCTAAGGAAATTCAGTTTATTGCATCAACTCACTGACTCGAAGACAATTCCTCACGCCAAGTATGCTTCTAGTGACAGTGGAAAGGAAACCTCAAGCAGAACCGGGCTCAGTGTTTGCGGCCGTCTGCCGAGGCCGAAGGGTTCAATTTCATTCAATTATATTTGATTTACTCTGATCAACCTATGTTATATATACATATTACATTCATTTTTGTGAATAAAATGTGGAAAAATAATTCAAGAAGCAAACATGTACATTTTCACAGCCATATGATGTGGATTTTTTTTAAAAGAGCTTGTTTCTAACCATTTTTTTTCACCAAATCTGGATTAGATCTGGACAATATGATCAAATATTTAATTTAGATCAAGATTGTTGTGTTTGTATCTATTTCAACGAGGTTCAGTTAAACAGACTGATCCTGGATCAGCAGGCAAAGTGTTCCTCTTGCAAAATAACTACTGGATCCACATACTATGTTTTGATTTTCTCATTGCGGATCCATTTAGGCAGGAATTATCAACTATTACAATAAGGTGATGTCAACTTTTTTATCTGTAATCAAGGTTCAACAAGGCTTGTCCAAATTTATAACAGTGAGAGCACACCCAATCCTTTCTCAGAGAAGATTAATCAAAGGATGACGCAGCATTTTGAGATTAAGTACTTTGTCTAAGCAGAATTCCTGAACAATGTTACAGCAGTGTAAATGGTCTGCAGATTGTTAGTATGAAACTTTTGTTCAGCTGTACAACTGTCACTTATCATTAGCCCAGCATATCCTAAACTTTACATTTTTTAAGCTGGATCCACATTCAATGAATAAAGTTTCAGATCAGTTTCGTCTGTTTAGTTTAAACTTTTAAATTGTGGATACCATGCTAAAATGTCTGCAAAATAAATCAGCTTTATAGAGATTTTTGTTCATTATTGCATTAGATATATTTTTATTCAGGGATACTCTGTCTGAAATATAGGACAAGTAAACCACCGAAACAGAAGGTAAGCCCATTGCTAAAAAGTTAGGTGTTTACACTGAGTATCATGTTAATGGAAAACTGAGTGGAAGGGAAAAAAAGTGTTGAAGAAAGAGATACAGAGATACCAAAATCTTGAGATTTTGAAGCAAAGCCCATTTTGCCGTTTGAAGGACATTAACAGGTCATGGACTGTGACTGGAGTGAGAGATTCTAGAGCAACCATAAAAGGTGTGTCTGGGAAAAGAGCTATGACTATTACATTGGGCCACACCTGATCCAGAGAATATAAGAAGCTTTTTTACCCAGGCTAAAGACAACAGATCCCAGAGTATGATCACGTTCTATGGGGTCCAGTGTGAACTTTGAACAGAAAGGAACCATTTAGATCAAGTTTCCCATTCTTTTTTGACTTGTGTACCCCTTTGGGCATTTTTTCTTACCATGGGTACCCCCCTCAGTCAAAGGTACTGATAATTGTCCAAAGGTGGAACGTACAATAATTGATTATAAAATAAAAACTACTTTACTTAATCTTTTAATTTGAGCATTTAATTCTTAGGCATTTAACAAAAACTTAGTTTTTGGTTGATAAAAGATTGTATATTTTTTTAATTGGGTCCCCAGAAACCAAAACAAATACCAACCCTATTTTATTTCACTACCTACGAAATAAAATATTTTCATGTACCCCTTGCAATGTACTCTTTGACCAATAGGGAGACGAGTACCCCAGGTTAGGAATCACTGACTCAGACAGCTATGACATCTGCAGGAGTTGATCCAGTACCTGTGCTTTCTGGCTGATGTTTTAGTCACTTTGGAACGCTTGTGGTGCTTTCACACTCATGTTAGCATACAACAGACTGTACAACACACACAAGACGGTTTGCTGTGTCCCTCAGCATAGTGTCCAGAGACTGGAGGCGCTAATAGGAGACAGGCCAGTACACCAAGAGACATGGAGGAGGCCATAGGAGCACAAGTGCACAAGTGCTTAGAAACAGACTATGAGGATGGTATAAGGGCCTTTGCATTTGCCAGATGACATCATGATTTGCAAATTTGCCACTGTCGCCCTGTGCTCTTCCCAGATGAAAGCAAGTTCACACTGAGCTAATGTGACAGAGTCTGGAGACAAGGTGGAGAGCGATCTGCTGCCTGCAAAATCCTTTCGCAAGCCCCGTATGGCAGTGGGTCAGTAATGTTGAGGAGTGGTATTTCTTTGAAAGGCTTCACAGACCTCCATGTGCCAGAGGTAGCTTGACTGCCATTTAGCACTGAGAGGAGATCCTCAGACCCCTAGTGAGACCACATGCTGGTGCAGCTGGCCCTGGGTTACTTCTAATGCAGGGCAATGCTATGGACTGGTCCACCTGTTCCCCAGACCGGAATCGGATTAAGCACATCTGCTACATCATGTCTTGATCCATCCATCAACATCATGTTACACCACAGACTGTCCAGGAGTTGGTGGATGCTTTAGATCAGTTCCGTAAGGAGATCCCTTTAGGAGACCATCCACCACGTCATCAGGAGCATGTCCAGGTGTTGTAGGGAGGTCATACAGACACATGGAAGCCATACACAATACTGAGTCTCATTTCACCTGTTTTAAGGACATTAGATCAAAGTTGGATCAGCCTGTAGTGTGTATTTCTATTTTATTTTTGTGTGTGACTCCAAATCCAGGCCTCCATCAGTAAATAACATTGATTTCCATTGATGATTCTTGTATGATTTTTGTTGTCAGCTCATTCAACTTCATACAGAACAAAGTCCATCCATCCATCCATCCATCCATCCATCCATCTTATGTCACGCTTATCCCAAGCGGATGGCGATGAGTGCTGGTGCCTATCTCCAGCTGTCTACGGGAGAAAGGCGGGGTACACCCTGGACAGGTCACCAGTTCATTGCAGGGCAACACAGAGGTACACAGAAACAAACAACCATTCACACACACACACACACACACACCTAAGGAGAATTTAGAGAAACCAATTAACAGTTATGCTTTTGGACTGTGGGAGGAACCTAGAGTACCCGGAGAGAACCCACACATGCTCAGGGAGAACGCATGCTATCCACTGCACCAATGAGCAGCCAGAACATAGTATTCAATAATAATGTTTCCTTCATTCAGATCTAGGATTTGTTATTTAAGTGTCCATTTATTGTTTATTTCCAGTGTATTTCCAGCTGTCAGTGGGTGAGTGCGGGCACAACCTAGACAACCAACTAGTCCATCAAATGGAAACACAGAAACAAACACTTGCGCACACATACTCACCTGTTTTTGGTAGGGAAAAACTGGAGGCCCAAAAGGAAACCCACCATTGAGCAGAAAGAACACAGGAAAATCCCGGTAAAGCATAGAACAATACCTACTGGGAACTGGTATGCTGGGAGACTGGTAAGGATGTTGTAATATTGTACTAGGAGGCAAGCTTCAAAAAGCATTATCTTAGATTTTTTATTTAATTTTTTATGATTTTGACATATTTCCTTGCACGTTTGTCAGCAGAGGTGATATTAGACCTCATGCCAGAGTGCTGCGGTGTATCCAGCTATGTGGGGTCAAAGTTTTTTTTTTACATGTTTTCATACTTTCACTTCTCTTTTGAGGGTTTTCTGTCAATAGTCTTACTTTCTCCCAGTGTACAGACATGCCTATAGGCCAACTGAGGACTTTAAACTTACCTTATAAAGACATAAAAAATATGTTGGACACCCGACAAGTCATTTTTCTAACATTATTTGGACACAATGATCTTCAGTGTGGATTTCAGTGCCTTAAGATTCAAGTTCTACAAGAAAACTATTAAAACTGAGTAAACAACCTTCGGAAACTTCCGGACAGGTTAATATAATAGAATTATTGGAGATTAGAAGAGACGAAAAGTTTGACATAAAAAAGGACAGCGTTTTAGGAAAATAACCTCCACTGAGAAGGATTTAGAGGAAAGTATCATGGTTACCGTCTATCAAAGGGTGATTAAGAAATCCCCCCAAAGTATTTGTGAAAAAAAACCCAGTAAAATATAAAAGAAACGTGACAAATAATTTATATATAAATTCCCCAAGGACTGGATTAAAAACATTTTACTAGGAACATTGCTAATAGTTGTCGGTCAAGTTAAAGCCCTGAACATTATCTCACTGAGACTGTTTGTTGTGACTTAAAATGGCCTTCAAACTTGGAAACAAAGTCCAGTGGATTTTTTTTTATTTCCTTTTTTTGGAATGACTATGATCTGGATGACTGAGAATCTTCGCCAGCATATTTAACAGCAGTTGCACAGACTTTACTCAGACTCATGTCAGAATGTGGTAAATAACTACAACATCATCATAATGACCTCAGCTGTAACTCTTAGTGTACAGGGTGTTCTGACTATTTACTCAATTAGAAAAAAGCATTTTGTTATCTTAGGTTTAAAGGGAAAAACAAGATTTTTTGCCGTTTAACAGAGGATACTAAACTTAATTTTTTTTATAAGTGTATGAAGATTTATTTAGAAAGACATGGAGCATTCTAATCTTTTTCACAAGACTGTATTGGTATCAGTCCAAACAGACGGATTATTTTTCTTGTATGTAGGACACCCAGGCACCCACTATTATCTGGCAGACATGACACAAGAGCATGTTCCTAGCTTTTTCCATTTCCTTGTGTAGAGGGCCCACAGGGGTCTTCATGACACTTGTTTGGGTCAAGCTCAGCTGAACCACAGGAGCCAAGGCTTTACTGCAGGTACTGTTGCCGTTGAGTCCCCCTCTTAATCCTGGCTTGCAAGCTTTTCTAGTCTCCTTTGTGTGGATAAAGTCCCCCTTAATCACCAAGACAGATAAACTGCAGAAGCCTGTACCAGAAACATGGACAACACCACCTGCAGTGTTAAAGTGGTACTGAAAACATGTTGAGCTGTTGATTCATAAGCTTGGGCCTTAGATATAAGCTGAGAAGCTTTATCAGCCATGGAGGGCTGCCGTTTGTTGGAAGCAGTAAGTAGTTCAGGCATCTGATGAGGATGCCACAAGGGTCCTCTTTTTAGACATACTTCAAACACATACCGTCTCTGGCATGGGAACACTTTACTGCTTGGGTGAATGTCTGGGATTCCCTTTTGGATCCGTCAATCCTGTAGCATGATCTGGATTAGTGTGCATTTGGTTGATAGACACCATTATACATTTTGAAGCAGTTTGGGTCCTTTGGGCGTATGCAGCAGCATGCTACATATCTTCTATTAGTCCCGCGGTTCTCAAAGTGTGTGGCGCGACCCACTGGTGGGGAATTGAGACGTGACAGGTGGGGCGCGCCAAGTTCCGGTGTGTGTGTGTGTGTGTGTGTGTGTGTGTGTGTGTGTGACTATAACGTGTGAGAGCAAACTGTCCTTATAGCTGTATGTTGCCGCTTTTTAGACTAATCAAACCCACAAAGTAATCATTACTAGCCTACATGCAGTCTAATTAAAAGAACATTAGATATGAGAAAAATTTCACCTGGAACTGAAGTGCCAAAATGATGATTGACGTGACGTCGGCATATTATTTGTAACGGAATAAACTTTCGCGCCCCAGTGTTGCCAACTCAGCGACTTTGTCGCCATATTTCAGACCCCTCCAGCGACTCTTTTTCAAAAAAGCGACTAGCGACAAATCTAGCGACTTTTGGAGAACATACTCCGTCAGCGCTCCGCCCCGCTGCGCTCCAGACCGCCTGCACAAAGCAAAGCCTACAGCCGCCGCTGTCCCCTCCGCTCCGCTCTGAGTTCCTTGGAGATCGTAGAGGGCATGCGCCAGATGAACCAGGGTTTCCGCGGATCATTAAAAATAATTACAATTCATAATTCTTTTTTTAGTCAAGCCCTTAATTGGCACTAAAATTAATTAAATATGTTTATCGTTGCATTTATGATTCTTTAATAAAAATGCTTCTAAAAACAATTTCGTCAGATATATTATATCGCTATTAATTTGCGTGGAACTGTTTATAAAGCCGTATGTTCGGAAAGGAAGCTCGAGGCGGAGAAAAAGCTAGAGAATATATATACGTATATATATGTGTGTGTGTGTGTTTTTACATACATACAGGAGTCATGGAACTGTGCTTACAGCTCCATATTTCATGTACACTAATAACTTGTGTACATGGTTCTTGTTAATGGCATTAAAATCATTTCAAATAGCATTAAAATAGCATTAAATTAGAGTCACTCATTCCTGTATGAACCCTGTGAGCGCTTAATTTAGTATGACATATTAAAAAAATCCCACCATCATCCAGCATATGTTCAGTTTCTGCCCAAATATATATATATATATATATATATATATATATATATATATATATATATATATATATATATATTTTTTTTTTTTTTTTTTTGTAGATTTTTGTAACAGAGATAAGGATAATTCAAAACTGCTTTTTTTTTTAATGAACTTGTTCTCTACAACTCAGCATCTCTTTTCATTCATGTAATAAGAAGTTTCTTTTGAATGGATTTGATTAAACTTTAAGTCCCTCGGTATAAAATAAATATTTTAATGGAGATGAGAAATCTGCTTCCTGGTTGGTGAATAACCAATAGTTTGGATCCAATCATTTAAATAAACGGTGTTAGTTTTTTTTATTTTTTAGATATTTATAAGAATTGTGCTATAATTTCTAGTCACCGATCTGTTGCTACTATATTTTAATTTGACGAACCGGAATTTGTCAAGGTTCTTTTTCCTGTTTGGTGCGATTGCAATTGCGGATCTTGACCTGGCCGGACCGGAGCGGAGCAAAAAATAGCTCGGCTCCGTAATTTGTCGGTCACGGACGGAGAAGACGTACGTGGACGGAGACGTGCGGAGGAGTAGCGGTGGATGTGGAACAGCTCTCATTGATTTCCATGAAAGACAAGCGCTCCGCACGACGTACGTCAGCGGGGCGGAGCGGAGCGGAGCGCTGACGGAGTATGTGGAATCTGGGGGTTACGGGAAAGAACGTATCGTTCCTTTTCTTGTCCTGCTGCCGTGGGGCGCCTCCTCCCTCCCAACCCCGTTCTCCCCCGCTATCGCAGGAGTCGCTCTCAGCGCTGCAATGTTTACCCTCAGCGTCCAGACTGCAAATAAAGCGCACATGCGCCGGGATTGGCGGCGCAGGTTGATCATAAATAACTGAATTTGAAATATTTTATCTTAAATAAATAACGGCGTTTGATTCACACAGCCACATGTTCATGTTTCTAGTTTGGAGTGGAGAGGGAGTATCCACTCATCGGGCAGAGAGCTGTGTGCATTCTTCTTCCCTTTGCCACATCATATCTCTGTGAGATGGGCTTTTCAGCTGCTGCTTCACTGAAAACAAAGCATGACTTGAGAGTGGCAGTATCAAGCCTGCAACCCCGTTTTGAGAAACTGTGCAATGCAAAACAGGCTCATTGCAGCCACTAATGCAGGGATAAATAGACCTGTATTGCCTGTTGGATTTCACTTATTTTCTTTTAACAGATTGCAGAGTGGCACATAAATTTTTTCTATCTTTGAGCTTGATACAAATTTTGACACAGCTGCATTTTTATTTTCTTTATTTTTGAGCTTGCTGTTATTTGACGTAGATAGTTTGTATTTAGATACTACTTGTTACTTCAATAAAATTGGAACATTTTAAGATTGTTTCATATTTCATTAGCATTGTGTTGGGGCGATGGGGACAGGCGGGGCTTGAAAATTCCCCCTTGTCCAAAGTGGGGAATGACAGAAAAAGTTTGAGAACCACTGTATTAGTCTGTTGTGGAGGGGTCTCTTCTGCAATCGTCTGCTGGGGGAACAGCATCAATGCAAATGGCACCAAAAAAAGCTTAACAAGCTAATAAAGGTCAATTGTGTTCTGGTAACTCTCCTAGGAGGTGATTTTACAGAGAGAATTGCTTCATAAAATAAATAACATTATGAACAACAGTGAGCATCCTCTTCAGAGGATTATCACACAACAACAGAGTGTATTTTTTCAAAGGCTTCTTCAGATCCACGACAAGCCAACATGTTGAAAAAATAAAAGCTATGGGTTACAACAATATTTAATTTACCTTTCAATAATATGTTTAATTAACTTACAAACTACAGAAAATAACATGTTACTACAGAATTGTTGCTATAATTAAAAGAAGAACAAACACCCTAATAAAGCCACAATAAAATAAATGATCAGCAGGTTTTCCTGAAATGATGTCCGACTTATTTATTTTTTAATTTTAGCAACAGTTTTACATTGTAAAGAGGAATAGCTAGATCTGTAAGTCAGTACCATTTTTGGGGCCCGGTCAACACAGTCATTAATGGAAAGAAAGGTTCAACAAACAACAACAACCTGATCTCTCTGGCATGCAGCATAATGGTGCCTAAAACAGACAGACCTCAGCATCTAACTGCTTTTAATCAGGATACAAGATGTTTTAAGCTTCATTAACTAAGCAAAGAACAGTCATTTAATTCAAACTTGTCTTCCTTGGTAAAATAGAAATAAACTCCCTTATCATATCAAGAATGTACATCATACCTTTACGTTCAAAGGGGGTCATAGAATGATTGTATAGGGTTTTTAGTGCTGGTCCTTAAGGTCTCTGAATAGGGTGCATAACATTGGTTTGGCTGAAAATGGCTAATTTGCTGTTCTATGAGCCCTAATGTAAGCCTGGTTAGAAGGCATAGAATGAAACGACGGTTTTCTTGCTTTATGGTATGCTCATGAATATTTAGATGAGCTGTGCTCTGATTGGTTGGTTTGCAATAAGTGAAGCTGCTGAGAAAAGATGCATCATAGCAACAAGCACTCACTCACTGAAACATCAAATTGTTGCCATGATAGGGTGACCAGACGTCCTCTTTTTCCCGGACATGTCCTACTTTTCATACCTAAAAAATGTCCGGGAATTTCAAAATCGTCGACTACAGTGTAGCAGAACCGAGCCGTCAGCTCCGGGGCTGGTCAGGGAATTCCAGCGGGTGGGGGGAGGGAGCCATCGGGGGACGGAGCGTCCAAACCCAACCCAGTGATGGTAGCCGCGGCCCCATGCGACCGAAGCATACCGTCATCGGGTCGGTTCGGTTGCTTCGTCCCTGGCTGGCTTCGGACCCGGACCAGTCCTGCTTTGAACTGTCCAAGATTCTGAAAGCTATCTTCGATAAAATGCTTAGAGCAAATGAACAGCTGAGCATCAAACTTTGCAGGAATCTTCTGATAGACAAAAACAATTCATGCCTGTCGAGTCTTCGGATCCTTGGGAAGACTGTGAAAATGTTCCTCTTTCTCCATGCAGCCTGGAACACTGCATTTACGCCAGTGGTTCTGGCTCATGTTCAATAGAGAAACTGCCTGCTTTGTAATTATTGTAGAAGTAAATCCAGCTGTAGGCTAAACAGCTAAACTGGTGTCTTACATTTACCTCTATTCATGTTCTTGGGCCAGTGAGCCAGTGGGCTGGTCTGTATGTAAATTTCGGGGTTTGACAAAAGTACAGGCTAGAACCCAATAAGGTAACATCCCAGAATTGACATCAATTCAGTGCTTAGTTTGGAGTCACCTGTTTTATGGTGGAAGTTTAGAATTGTAAGATTTGCAGAGAAAGGAGGTTTCGATGGGGTTTGAACTTCTCCGTACATCCACTGAACTATTGTTATTTATCTATGACAATGTAAACTTGGTTTTGCATTCTATGATCCCTTTAAAGTCTATGTAAAGGCACAAAGATGATTCTCTCTGCTATACATCTATAAGAAACTGGCTGTCATTTCCATTATCTCATAGATAACCAGGGGATGGCACGTCTGATTATAAAAATTCAAAATACTATCATAATGTTTAAAGCTATCAGCAATGGTTACATGAGGACTGAGTTAGATGTAACCATGCCAAGGTTGCCAATATTGCTGGGCATGGTTTTGATGTATACTGACTAATATCATGTGGTTACCAACCAAGAGTCTAATCAGCGAGTCGGAATATAACTAATGTAGAGCACAATACAAAGTTTAAAATATTTTTGAGGATAAAAAGATCCTGTTCAAATGAACCGTGTAAGGGTGACCTGGCAGGAGATTTCATTCATTTCCATTCCCGTGTAAAAAATCAAATGTTCATCTAAGGGGATTACAGAGTTGATCTGTGGACAGGTACGTATATGATTTTTAACCCTTAAGTGCTGGCAATTCATATACTCCCATGTCAGAGGATAAAGAGAGCACATCCAGCCAGTCACGGTCAGAGAAACAGGACTACACTGGAAAACAGGCCGATCACCAGCATCTATAAACAGAGGTGTGGATGGAAGCAGCACAGCTGATATTTCACAGCCAAACAGGAACAGACGAGGCAAAGCTACTATGAGAAAAAGCAGAGAGAGCATAATGTTAGAGATTGAACTAACAGATTCTGCAGAGTAGGAGAATGGAGAGAGAATGAAGCAGAATGATGAAATTGGGTTCAATCACCAATTGAAATTATGCCAATGCAGTTCTCTCAGGAGAACTTTCCTTCACAATAACTATATTTGTATATTTTCACAGCCTCATTTCATAAGTGTAAAAGTTACAAATAATTGTACAATTTAAAAGAGCAATAACTCAAAATAAAGGTAAAAGTGCAGCCCGTCCCCGCTTTAACGGTGAGAAAGCGTATAAAACTAACAGTAAGTAAATAAGTCAAATAATTTGTTTGTGAAAGAAAAGGGGGATATGTGAACTGTAACATTATACTGTTAAAGCAGCTTTTAGCGTGTTTTTGACATTTATGTAGCTAACTGGATGAGTTGGTGATTGTGTATGGCTTGTCAATTTCCAGACATGAAGAGAAAATCCACAGACATCCCTTCCTATTTTAAGAAGAGAATTACAGCAGAAGCAGAGAAAGAGATGACAGGGGAGCAACAGATAACCAGTGAGGAGGAGCAGGAGGATGAGGAGAAGAGAGAGGAGAAGGAGGAGGAGCAGGGGGATGAGGAGAAGAGAGAGAGGAGGAGAAGGAGGAGGATGGAGGAGAAGAGAGAAGGAGGAGGAGAAAGAAGGAGGAAGGAGGAGGATGAGGAGAAGAGAGAGGAGAAGAAGGAGCTGGAGGAGAGAAACAGATTAACCAGCATGGTGAGGACACAGAGCCATCATTAGTAAAGAGCAGTGATGAGGAAAAGCATCAAACAGCAGCAGACCAGGGACAGTTAGCACCTTTGATGACAGAAGCATGGCAGAACTCAGTGAAAGCAGGTGTTTCACCGATCCCTGGACCGGCAGTTATTTTTTGTTTTCAAGAAATTAATAAATGTACAACTTATTTCAAATATAAATAAAACACAACTATTGTTCAACTCAAAATGTTAAATGGTCTATGTCTGTGCACATTAGATCAGTAGTAGCATTAATAATCACACAATAAGCCAAAAGAGTAGGTGTTTATTTAGATATTTATGATAGTTTTCCACAGGCAGTTTTACCACAGCAGTATAGAATAAAACCCTGAAATTATGTTTCTGTGTGCCACCCCAAGAATTTAAGAGGCCCCATCTGGCCACCCCTATGTTTAATTTTTAATGGTGCCCCTGTTTGTAATGACAATTTCAAGATAAAGAAAGTAAGACTCACTTGATGGTTTGTTTTCTAGATCTCTAAATACGACTACTGGTATGCCTACCTGCCTAATGTATTAAGTACTTTTGCTTTAGAAATTATATTACGAGGTCTTATCTTTGAAGATTCTGTTGAACAACAAGTTCACTTCATCATTTCCCTTTTCCTGACTGTAGGACACAATAACAATCATATTAGTTGAAGTTGTAATTGTGTTACAATAATTTTAGCAGCAAAGCTTTTCTATCTAAGGCCATCTGGTGAAGACCAATGATCGCTGTCAATGTCTACCAACTGATGGTGTATAGGTTGTTTATTTACCACTGGGTGATCAGAAACAGAGTTGAAAACTAGAAATAGAAAAAGACTTCTTTACTAGCTCATCACTCGAAGGTGTGTGGTTGTGCTCTACTTTACAGTCAGTGAATTGTGGATTTGATGTCAAGCTCCAAATTACCTCTGAATATAGAGGTCAACTCACTGGCCTCCATCATATGACTAAAAAGCCTATACAATAACATTTTTATGAGCGAAGTTCAAATTTAAACTTTTTCATGTGAGAAACAACTGGATCGGTTGTGACGAAACTATATAGCAATGCGTATAAATGAAATCGCAGATATATTAAAATAACATGCGTCCATAGCTAGCTATGTTTTAATCTGAAAAAGGTTACCCAGTTTTTTCATACTTTATACAATGCTAGCCAAAACCCATCTAACCTACTGGTCTCTTGGTATAATTATTGTTCAATTGTGATTGGCCACAAAAAGTTGCATGATATGACGTCACAAGCAAATCCCCGCCCATTTAGCTCATTTTCTCGACAACCCATTGGTTGAAGGCAGGAACTGTACCACGTGACTCCCAGGGGGGGACCTGGGTAGCCACGCCCCCTAGCTAGCTATGCCTCATAGAATGAAGAAATCCAATTAGCAGGTTATATGTAACATCAAATCCTGAATCTAGACTATGAAACACACCATGTGAACAAGCTGGGGTCATGCTGGCTACAAATGCGACAGAGTAAAAAGTTATAGAGTTTTGCAGGATGAGAAGTCTCCTATTGGTCAGCTTGTAAGTATGCAAATGAGGCCCCTACGTCATATCCTGAACTTGGGCGCCATTTTTTTTTTCTCAACAGGGGGAAGAAAGGGGACAAAAGCTAAACCAAAAATAACTTATCTTTAGGACTCCGTGCGTAATAATCACAGTACACAGTAAACTCTAGTTCCCGATAAGAGGCGGCATGGGCACAGAGGAGATGCTGCTCCGGTGACCGTCGGTTTGCAGAGCCTGTAGAGCAGACGCAGTTCACCGACACACATCATCTGCAGGCCGGTGGAAGTGGAGCACCGTGGCTCCGCCAGAGGAGGCACAGCGACGTTAATCTGCACCGAAAATATCAACGAGGTGAATATGTGTGAGGAGAGGCTGTGTGTTTGCAGGAGTAGGAAGATGCGCTGTGAGCTGGCGTGTTCTCCAGCACCACGCTGCCAGCCTCACTGTGGCTAGACTGTCTGCAGAGGGAAGGGACGGGCTTTAGGAAGCCATAGATTACTAAAAACAACTATTTAGCTAAATAACATGCTGAAAAACCAGCTGTTGCACGGTGATTATTTTAAACGCGTTTTAAACTAAAGAAAATTTTTAAAATGATTTAAATCGTTGTGCAACAGTTTTAAGTCTATTGTTACTATGATTTTATAATATCTGCCTTTTATTCATCTTTATGTTTTAGTGTTTGATCTAATTTATTTCTGTTGATGCAGTTTCATGTTAGATTTAAAAATTTATTGATTTAATTGGAAAATACACTGTTATCATAATGATTCATTAACCTTTTAAGATACTCTTATGGATCTGGAAAAAGGTGCATATAAGGATAGATTGAATTACAAAACATAATTACATATTAGTTATTTGTGGCTTTAATTCATTAGTGATAGGCATGTTAATCTGTACAATTAATGCAAGCATGCATTCATCTCAAAATGTATTACTGTGAATTATACTGTTTAGCATTATTTTACGAATTCTGCAAAGTGACGTGCTGTTTTACTGTTTGATAAATAAAAATAAACCCCAGATTGAGAGAGACAACTACACAATAACCTTTTTTTTCGTTACATATTATATGTTTTTGATTATTCCAAATATTAACTAGTAAGTCGGTATTGGATATATTTATGCGTGTTGAAAAAAATGTTCTTTCTTGGATAGAAGTAGTAAATCTGAGCTGCTTCTTTAATTTCGGTTTGGGATTAATAAAGCATTTTTGAATTTGAATTGTAATATGCTGGTAATAAGCAGAGGCATTATTTTTCACATAAATGTCTGTTTTAAATATAACATTTAAAAATCCAGTTTCTCATAAATGCTTAATACTATATAAGCTCATTTATAGCTGCCACTAACAACTAATTTTCTGACTAATCTTTTGACAAATTTCTAATCTATAATAGAATTTAAAATTTATTTGATAAATTAATTTAATCAATTCAGATTAACCTGCCACAGCCATTTCCGTATCAAGCTTAAAACCAGAACCAGCAGTAACAGAAGCTCATGGCAGGAGAGAAAATGGGAGCCAATTCGCTAGCGGTGTGCGCACAGCAAAACTAGTGCTGTGGAGCGGAATTACCTGAACTCAGATGAGCTTTTGCCTCAGACCAAAATAATTAGGCGATACAAAGGCTGACCAAAACATTTTTATTTTATTTTTAAATAGTATTCGATTATAAAAAAAAAAAAAAAAGTGTAGATGAATTTCCATGGTTGATTACGTCAAATAGTCGCAGCGGCACTAGGCTCAATAAAGATGCATTAAATACACTAATGTATCAGGATTAGCCAGCCAGCTCAGTATTAACAGTAGAATAAAATCCGGCGGCACTGAAAAGAGTCGCACCACAGTTGTCCCACGCTTTTTGAATAACTAAATCATCTTCTTAAAAGAAACATAAACATTTTAACACTTTCTTAGCAGATTTTGTTTTGCTGAACTGAAGCCTTGAACACAAAAACAGCTGAAGCCACAAAATGCCCTTGGATCACAATGTAGGGCAGAGACCCCTTTCTTGACTACAAGTCAAGCAGCAAAAAAATATTTGACACGTAGTTTGTACCGGTGTAGGTACCAGACCTGCTCAGGCGGTCAGATCTGCTCGGGGCCCTGGCCCTGACCCATTTCTTAAGAATCAATTCTCTTTAGGAGTCTCAACATATTATTACCAATATTTGCTATTATTTTAACTTTCATTGGTGATCTAAAGCAGCCGAAAGTAGGAAACAATAACTCTAACTCTTGAAAGAAAGAACTGCGTAGTAAGATTGAGCTCTGCCATTTAACAAGATGCAAAAAAAAATGTTTAGCTTATTTTTATTCTTTTTATTAAGATCTGAAGACAAGAAGGGCAAATGGAACATCTCAAAAAACGACTTTCGTAACTGACGAGCTAAAAGAGGCTAATATGTTAGCTACTGAGCACGGCTAGCCACAGCGCTACCCAGCTCTCCCCCTTTAAGTCATGGTCTTGCAGTTACTTTGTTCACCATAAACATATTTTTTTCAGTTTTGTTATCGATCAGGTAAAACTTCGGTCATTAGAAACGCTAATCCTACAGAAGCCCCCGATTCGGCACACGGACGCTGTGCAATGTTATTATCGTTGTCTGGGCAACCATAATGTTTTACATCATGTGGCAACGTTCAGCTAATCCTGTAGCGTAACATCACTGGCATGCGCAGGACCTGAGCAGATCTGGTACCTACACGGCGCACGTTAATGGGGGGCATGCACGCATGAAAACACACACACACACACAATTCAATGCACTAGCCTTATTATAGTGTGATATAGACGACTTTCAGCTAACAGCCGATTGAGAGAATTTGGCAAGAAAGATGAGCTACATTTATTTACAGACTGTACCTCACGGATAGTTTTACTACACTATAGCTTAAGCTGATAGTAGGTAAATACTTTTTAAATTGAACTTCTGATCATATAGCGCGCATGACCCTACACGCAGCTGACCTGGGTTCGAGTCTGGCCTGTGGTCCTTTGCGGCATGTCTCTCCCCCTCTCTCATGCCCTCTTTCCTGTCAGCCTACTGTCGAAAATACGAGCCACTAGTGCCGTTAAACAAAAAAAAAAAAAGAAAAAATATTTGACTACAATTTCTGGCTGCTGATCTCTAGCTACTTCTATTAATGTTAAACAAACAGATTCTAACTAAAGTGCTCCAGACACATGTAATGACCTCTGCTCTATAAACAAACTCCATTGTTAAGCCTGCTGTTCCAGTTAAAGGGCAAGTGAATATGCAGTTAAGCCTGTTACTAGTATTTTTGCTATGTTCTGACATGTATACAGTACCTATCAAAGATATTGACTTCATACGGTTTGTTAAAGGGTAACAGCATTGACATTAGTTTTAAAATGGATGAGCAGATCTCAGCAGACGAGAAGTATGTACCCCCCCCCCCTCCTTTTTCTTTTTCCTCTCAATGTGAAACAGTTGGGGGAGGGGTTTCTATTGACTGCAAGTGGAAGTTGGAGTTTTTCAAAATAAGATATTGTTGAAAATGAAATACTCCACCAGATTTTTTTTCTACCTTTTATAAACTTCATTATTAAATAATTTACTCTTAGCATTAACGTTATAGTGGTGGATGTTTGTTTTCCGGGTGGATCATCAAAATAAGTTATCCTACTAATTGTCAATAATTTTGGTGATGTGTTTACATAACGCCGTCCTATGTGCTCGTTCCTATTTCCACTGGTAAGTTTGACATAGTGGAAAAATTGCAAACCGTCTTTTGGAAAGATACAAACGGCAAGTTTTAAATAGAGCGTGCAAAAGGAGAAATGGGCTCTCGCATGTGTTTAATACACGTTCCCTCTTGGGAACGTCTATGGTTGTGCATGTGCATTTTCTATTTAAAGTTGTAGGGAAGCGGCTGTTCCAACCATTGCAATTCTGAATTCTCCCGAGTGGTGCGCAACTTTACACGAGTGAATAAAGAGAATGTGATTGGTTGATTATCAAGGGGGCGGGATTGTTGTAACGGAAGGTTTGCATGCATGTTTGGTTGTGGCCGGTTTGTCGGAAGCATCTTGCTAACCAGTTAGCAACTTAGTGCTAGTAGGTTCCCAATGGGAAATGACATTGGGACCAAGTAGCTCTTAGCAACGACACTGTCAAGAAACACTATGGACAGCGGAAATATGCAAAAGGGGGAGAGTTTAGTGTCGGAGGTCGTGGATGAGTCTCCTTCATCATACATTTTTTATTTAGAGGAGGAAAGCGGGGACAAACATGTTGTGGAAGAGGACGCCAGGGCAGCAGAAGCCTGGTTTGGTGTAGAAGGCTTACAGCCGTACATGTTTGAGCCCTTTGCTCGCAACGCTGCCAGTTCTGTTAGCTCTACGCTTGCCGAAGACACAGACGTCCATCCCTGTGAACACTGGGACATAACTCAATGTTAAAGTATATGGTTCTTATTTCTTACTTCGACTGTTGCGTATGGCCTGCATAAAATAACGAAAATAACGCCACAGATTTTAAGACGGGATTTAAAAAAAAAAAAGAAATTTTCTAACTTTTGGTCTGGTAAAGAGTGCCTTTATATACACGTTTAAGCCAGAATGATTTGACATTTGAATACAACTTCCCTATGACATTTAAAGTGGCGAGGACTGGTCTTTTTCAAAAATTCGTGAAAAACCTCCACTATACCTTTAACATTCATGTAACAAATTCATTTTAGTACTTTGAATACTAAAGTATTCTGCAGTTGAGCACTATATAGTGCTCAACCGCACCCTGGAGAGGCAGCTCTGTGAACAGCCAGCCTCTTTAGCGATGACCTTTTGTGTCTTGCCCTCCTTGTGCAAGGTGTCGATGGTCGTCTTTTGGACAACTGTCAAGTCAGCAGTCTTCCCCATGATTGTGTAGCCTATAGAACTAGACTGAAAGACCATTTAAAGGCTTTTGCAGGTGGTTTGAGATAATTAGCTGATTAGAGTGTGGCACCAGGGGCCATCAATTTTGAACCTTTTCACAATATTCTAATTTTCTGATATGATGAATTTGAGATTTTCATTTGTTGTCATTTGTAATCATCAAAATTAAACAAAATAAACATCTGAAATATATGAGTTTGTATGTAATGTATGAATATAATATACAAGTTTCACTTTTTAAATGGAATTACTGAAATCAATCTACTTTTTCATGATATTCTAATTTTATGACCAGCACCTGTAGTGCTCAACTGCAGCTGGAGGGCTCTAAGTGATATGACTCCAGCCCAGAGCGCTGGAGCCATATCACTTAGAGCCGCTTACCTCACTCTGTAATACTCAAAGCTGGTGCTGGTTAGGTGGAGCACAGGATAACTAGCCACAGAGGTGTGTGTCTGAGTAAGATGTATTTTTACCCCAACACAGGACTATGATTACGAAAGTCTGTAGGCGGAGGCGTTTACCAGCATGTGCCATTTGAATAATAAAAATTAACCGTTATAGTCACTGTTCAATAAATAAGTGCAGCACTAAGATGGTTTAAGAGGCATAACAATGTAAAAAATGTGCAGCAACATGAAATAGGACCACATAGACCCAGTTTAACAGGAAAAAAAAGTTGAATTGTAGGACTAATAATACATTGAAATACTTTAAAGATGGCCACAGGTTTGCCTACCCTCAGTAGGTGGCGCATGTGTCCTTGCCCTCTCTGTCTCCAACCCTCTATTGGACTGTTTCAGTCTGTTGCCAAGTGCAACAATGCTAATTCTAACCTTTATCCACGTTAGTGTGGCCATTAAACCTCTGTCTGCCATTAAACTGATCTCCCTGAATTAATAAGTAAAATGCAAATATAATATATTGTAAAAAATCTTTAACCTGTTGCAGTAAAATAGATCCTCCCTGCATTTAATTAACACATAACTTTCACTAACATCCAGGGGGAAGGACATGGAAGCTGTGGAGAGTTTCAAATACCTGGATGTTCATGTCAATAACAAACTGGACTCATAGCAGACGCCCTGAATAAGATGGGCCAGAGCTGCCTGAACCTCCTAAGGACGCTGAGGTCCTTAGGAGGTGTGTGTATGTATATATATATATATATATATATCTCCATCTATATAAACACCCATGTAAACACCCTGTGTAATAATCCTGCTATAAAAAAAAAAAGCTGTCACGTGGACGGACTGTATATACCTCCATGCATCTTTTTCTTCCTTTGGCAACTTCCTCTTCTTCTCCTTTGACTATTTGAGCTAAAGTTACAATTTAATTTCTCCACTATTAGATCAATAAAGTCAATCAACTTTATCCATTGTTTGCCACTGATATCTGCCTTTAAGTGGAATTGGATTACATATAATTGATTTAGTTTTAGTTCAGGTTAAAATAACCTTCTGGAACACTAGAAAAAGTTCTATATTAGTTATCTTGAGTTTTAAATCTACCTAGAGCAGGGGTGGGCAGTTCCTTATCTTGAGGGCCGGTATCCTGCAACTTTTAGATCAATCCTTAGTCCAACACACCTGAATCAAATGGCTGAGTTACCTCCTCAGCAGGCAGCTAGGTCCTCCAGAATCCTCTCAATCATCTAATTACTTGATTCAGGTGTGTCGAATCAAAAGCACATCTAAAAGTTGCAGGATACCGGCCTTCAGGAAATGGAATTGCCCACCCCTGATCTAGAGTATTGGAAGTAACATCTCAGCTGCCCTTAAATATGACATATTAATATTTCTGAGGTGTTTTTGTGAATTAATCAGATATAAAAAAAAAGCCTCCCATTAGCCAGTCTGTTATCACTTTAAGCTCTATGCAGCCACTTTTAATTTTGAAATTCTCATCTGTAGAATTTAAATCTAATTAGCAAAATTCCACTAAATGTATATATATATATTCATTTCACAGTAAGAAAGTAACAGGTGTGGAGCCACTTGGATGTAACAGCTGTTGGATGCAACATCTGCAGTGTTAGTTAGTCAGGGCTCCAGCCCCAATAAGGAGAAAAGAAACGCCACGGATTAACAGCTTTCTTAGACTTAGACAGATTTCTTTTGTACAGCTTTTAGACAGTAAATGAGCAGCAGCTTAACAGTGAAATGAGCATTTCAATTTCATAAAGTGCAGCAGTGATCAAATGTAATCAGGGTGGAAGAAAAACATTGTGCAAAATGCATTGATATGGAATTTCAGAGCAGTGCAAAAATGAAGTAGAAATAAAAATTTTTGAGCCAAGTTCTAAATTTCAGGCAATGTCTAAATCGGCACCTCAAAACTTCATTGTATTTAGGGTGTTATGGTGACACTGTTCATATTAAAGTTGCTTATTTTAATTTCCAACCTCTTCTTCATTCACATTTTTGGCATATCCCCTGTATGTCCATGTTCAGTTTATTTTTTGCCAATATGTTTTTTAAAAGCCCTGATATGTATATCAGCCTTCAAAGTCCCATATTTGTCGGGCTCTATTGGAAATACCCATTTGAAAAAAGACAGCCTCACTAAAGATGAATTATTACCCAGGTTAATTTAAATATTATTTTCAAATGGTGCTATTTAAGGATTTTTTAAAATAATTTTAATATTTTTTTTCTGTGAATCAAATTTTTTTTTATTTGGGATCACTACTAGAAAAGCCAAGCATCCAGCCCTGTGTTATATTTTTAATTATCGAGATTTGCCTGTTCTGGAAATAAGGCACATTCAGACAACTGATAGCTTTTTTTTTGAGCTGGTTAATCTAACAGACAGTTACCTGAGGGTTGTAACAGTCAATAAATAAATGAAGGTTGTCGGTTACACTATTCCACATGATCCCAGAATCTGATAAGAGTCATAAATGTGTGTACCAGGTGGTTCTGTTCTACATCTGTTGTTATCTGGGCTGTGGAAATGTTGCAGTGTTGGAATGCTGGAGTTGGATGGTACATAAGGGTACAAACAGCCTTTTGGCCCTTTTTCACTCGACTCACTATTCACTTTTCTGTCTGTCTTTTTTTTTTCTGTGTGCAAAAGCCTTTGATTAAGAACACAATGTCAAAAGATATCTTATTTGCATGATTTGACCAATTATGGGGATTGATATAAATTAGTTCACAAGTTTAAGCTGCAACCCTTTTAGTTTGGGAAGAGAGGAACCAGATGGTGTTGTTGCATTCCATGAAATGCAAACCTAGCTAAAGGAATCTGTTAGCTTAAGTTTGCAGGTTAAACTAGAAGCCATTTTGAACCATTGTCAATTTGCAAAATAATTGTTAGTTGCAGCCAAAAAGTCAGTTGTTCTTTTTTCTTTTTCTGTTGACTGTTTGTCCCCGAGTAATATCACCCGACCATGCTTTTTCTAACATGCCAGACGAAAAATAAATATTGTGCCTAACCCAAAACTTAAAGCCTATCGGTATTGTATAGTATATTAAAATGTTGTATTGGGACATCCCTAAATTTTTATTTAGTTCCCTTTAGAGCTTGTTTAATTATACCATCTTTTCTAATCATTCTTTTTCTATCTCTCTTTTAGGTTTGTGGTGAATCATGTATCAGCTTCCTGTAGGAAATGTAGAAAAAATTAGAAGGGCTCGGAAAGCAGTGAAGAATATCCTAAGTGAGATCGGCCTTGAAGACTGTCAGAACTGGCTAAAGGTATGTTTTATTTTTAATTTTCCAAAGTTCACAACACATCTTACTAGTTTTATTTATCGCTAGGCTACAAATGTAACGTTGCGACTGACCCCCATTACGTTCTCTACATGACTTTACATGGTAACTGTGTGACTGCACACGCTGGCCCTACAAATTATGCAAATAATTTAGCAATACAGCAACCTCAGTGGACTCCAAAGAAGAAAAAAGTCTTCTATATCGTCTAAAAAAAAAGATGTTTTTATTCGTAAGAAAGGTCCTGGGACTGTGCCTAATGAGCCAACAGAAGTTCTACGTCTTTTAGGTATTTTCTAATGAGCCATGTCATCTAAATAAACATTCCTGATACTGATATGATCTTTTTAAAATGAAATGATACCTTCCACCTAAGCTAAATTTTAGTTGTGAGAATAGCTTTTATGTTCTGGATTTTAAACTTAACTTGAAATCAAGACCAAATTAATAGCTTTTTTTGGCCAAACGTATCAGTAGATCGATTCAGCATCAATTGTATGTTAATACTCTCCCTTTAAAAGGTGTTGTGGAAGGCTTATTATTATTAGAAATAGCACAACTCTACAGTCTGATGAAATCAGATCATTATTAGGGTGGGGCAGTATGGAGAAAAAATTTTTTAAATTGGAAGATTTCAGTTTCCTTCTGTAATTCCCCTCTTTATAAAACATATGCTGGGGCATTTGTTTTAAGAAAGAGTTCGATTTTATTTTTATCCCCAAAAATTTATAGAAGAATTGAACCACTCAGATAAGCCTTTTCTTTCCATTTTAGCTTATTAAGCTAAAAAAGGAGGTGGAGATAAAGCTTAATACGGAATTATAGTCATTATTTCATTAGTGCAGCAACATACCTTGATTTTCCAGGTACAACAGCCGATAAACACAAGATCTATTCAGGGTAGCAACAATTAAAATGTATAGACTTGATGGTTTAAGAGTGGATATTTTAATTTTTTGGGATGTCTCTATTCCACTCTTCAAGGGATGTTTTGTAATATGGTTTTGCTTATTCTACACAGGAGCTAGATGAAAACCAAGATGAGAAAAACTCAGAAGAGGAGGAAGCTTTTCAAGGAACAGATTGGATTGATATCACAGAGGGATTCAGTATCCGACAGCAGAAGAAGGTGATTTTCTTTATTTTTCCACCAGGATGACTTGCATGTTGTTTACAATAAACCTAGTATTTTCCCTCTGCATAAAAAAATAAAATTCCAATTATACTAATATTTGACCATCTTTAAGAGCAGCTAAATTATGTAGCATCTGAGAGAAGTTTGTTTTGAACACCCTAAAAATTAACCTGATCTTCCTATTGTATCTCTCTAGTGGCCCTATCGGTCTCGATCTCTGTGCTGCACCCTCTGCAAATACTCGTCACAAAACCTCTACAACTTCAGAAGTCACATCTCTCGCTGCCATGCGTATGTACAGACATATTGTACGCTGGTCCCTTGCTCCCAATGCCTCTTCATCTCTCACCCCAAGATCGTTAAGAAGCACATGCTCTACTTCCACGCCAAACTGCCCGTCCCAAACATGCAGATACAGAAGGAAGCTTCGTTCACCCATCGCTCGGCTGAGAGGTATCACTGTCGAAGGTGTGGATTCCCAAGCTCCTCCATCTTCGCCATAAAGAAGCACATCATTCTCAAGCACCTCGAACACTTGGCCCAGCAGTACATCGGTTATAGATTACACCAGCAGGCGTCTACGGCTGTAAAGATCTACTGCTGCAAGGTGTGCAAGGTGAACACTGGAACTCTGGACCAAATGCTGCACCACATGTTGGTCGAGCCGTCACACTACACAGTCACCACACAGGTGCAGAGTCTAATAACAGAAAACAAGAACTACGCCGGTAAAGCTACTTCTAATGGCAATGGGTTGTTGGTCACATTCCCAAATATTGCTCCCAAACCACAAACGCCTCAGATACTTCCCAATAACTCCTTAGTTGTACCCAGTAACGGCCAAACTGCCGGCACAGTGGTAGCCGTGCAGCAGCTGCAGGGAAATGCAAATAGTACGACTCTGATCTGTGCCCCTGGAACCAACCAAGCTTTTCTGCCACCACAAGCTTCAGCATTGGTGCAGCTGGCTAGTGCTGAAGCTAAAGGTTTGCTCCAGCCTGGCGCCACGATAGCTTTAAGGAGCGCTCTGCCCCAGGGGCAGTCCGTGGTCCAGCTTCCAACAGTGTCCAATGTGTCTCTAAAGCAGAGCCCAGTCACCATATCTTCTACTGTAGCTCAACCACAATTGGTTTCAACAGGGCAGCAAATGGTTCCTCCAGCAGGACCTCAGGCCAGTTTGGTTCCTGGAGCCGCCCCCAAATCTGCTGTGGCTGTTCAAAATGCACCAATAAACCACACTCCCCTCCAAGGTACCATGATGACGTCACAGTCCCTGCTGAGTCACCTCATCCCAACTGGGAACAGAGTGAATGGCATGCCTACGTACACATTCGCTCCACTCGTTTCTCAGAGAACATCCACCCCCCTCAAGCCTGTTGAGCAGTTGAGTAACTCGGCACCACAAACCAAGAAATGGATCACCTGTCCCCTCTGCAACGAACTGTTCCCTTCAAACGTCTTCGACATGCACACCGAGGCCGCCCATCAGACCAAATCAACCACTTCCAAGTCAGAAAGTGTCGCTGCCCGAGCAGCATTCCTGAAAAAAATGCCCGACAAGACTGTCAAATGCCTAACGTGCAAAGTGCTGCTAACAGATAAGATAGTCTTCCAACATTTGCTTCATGGGCTAAATTGTTTGTACTGCTCCGCTTTGTTCTTTTCGGTCAAACAGCTTGTAGAGCACGTAAAGCTGCACAATCCAGCAAGCAAGGTGTATTGTGACTTCCTCAGGCAGAAGTTTAGGATCTACTCCAAAGGTAACGGCGGCATCCTCTTTCCTCATTTTGACGTTTGCACCACCGCACCGAAGGAGGTCCTGGGAGAGGCGGAGGTCAACCTCGCCCTTGTCACGAGTTCTCTCGACTTGATTTTTTTTAAGGTGCAGGCCAGCACCCACCAAGACGTTTGCGCAGCACCCATAAAAATCCACAGCCCCTACTGTCCCTTCTGCAACGAGAGGTTTCAGAATCAATCTGATCACATCCTGCATCTGAAACAGAAGCACTTTGTTGCGCCCACCATTCATGCAATCCTGAAGACCGAGGCATTCAAATGCATTTACTGCAATGGTGTTTACACAGGAAAGGTCACCCAGCAGGCAGTGATGCTTCACATCCAGCGATGCCGCTGTTCTCCAAAGCCAGTGCAACCTCCGAAACCCCCAGGTCCCACACTGGTGCCGCAGCAACCACAACCGTTAAAACCACCTCAGCAGGTTGGTCAGCAGTCCGGACTCTACTTCCTCCAAGTGCCACAGGGAATGACGATGACAAGGACCTTAGCGCCGGCTCGTGTGATACGAGCTCCGGCCCCTGCGCCAGCCCCTGCGCCGGTCTCTGTGGAGCCCCCAGAGACTGAGGCTGAGCGGCAGCTCAAGAGGAAGCTGGAGGCCGCATTGAAGGAGGCGATGGAGGCCAACAGGCGAGAGCGGGAAGAGAGAGCCGCCCTGCGCAAGAAGAGGGAGCAAGAGAGACGGGAAAGGGAGAAGGAGCTGCAGGAGCAGAAGCAAGCCCCCCCACCAGAGCCAGAGGTCCAGAGCGACCCTTCGGTCAAACTTGTGTTGGAACCGACCACTGTGGAGCGACGCTGCAGTGAGGAGCGCCGAGAGTTCATCTCAAAGTACTTCAACGCCAACCCTTACGCAACCAAACCGGAGACCGAGGAGCTGTGCAGGAGGCTGTCTGTGACCAAATCAGAGCTGGCTGGACAATTCAGCAAGAAGCGCAGCAAGTGCATGAAAAGCCTCAAGAGGAACACAGCTGTCATCCTGCTGGGCTTCAACATGTCGGAGGTGAATAAAGTCAAGCACAACCTTCAAATCCCCGAGCCAGAGCCGCCGGCCGACGCTGTAGAATCGGACGGAGAGGGGGAATCGGCAGCACTGCCGCCCAGCGAGGAAGAAAGGAAGGAGGTCATGGACACACCAGAACCGATGGATGATAGAGAAGCAGAGGAAGTTCCAGAGGCAGAGCAGGAGGAGCCGATGGAATGAGAGCAGAAATGCTTTGATATCTGGACTAGATATTGGAAAAATCAAAACAGAAACTCCTTTGTTTTCAGTCATGGAGAGGCAACCTTTTCATAATATCCCAGCTATCCTGTAACTGAGGGCGGTTCGTCGATGTAGACGTCATTACCAGTGCTTTGTTCAGCCTCCGTATGCTATCAGTGCTCCTTATTCTAATCTCCACACAGATGCAGCGACATGTCATCAGTGCTTTTCTAAAACATAAAGATTACACCAATGTTGAGGCAGTATTTTCATAGATATAAACATTTACAACAAACATCACACTTTAGTTCTGTCGCCCACCCACTTAGCTGCCTTGCACACCCATTAAAGCCCCTCTGTCTATGAATTGAATCTTTTCCAAGTTAAAATAGATTTATTTCAGACCTTGCCTTATAAGTCTGACCTGAGTTCTATAATGTGACCACAGCTGCTGGTTTTGTATTTTTCTTTTCACATTATGATATATTTTGCGTGTTTTTCAGACCAAATTCTCCCTCTAAATTACCACAGCAAACCATTTTTAGGCTTGGTTTTTCTGTCAGAATGAGATAATCGGTGCCATTGTGAAGTCCACGTTTGCAAAGATTAACACAAGTTGATACATTGCTGGATAATCCTGTGCATTGTTGATGTTTTCTTGCTGCTTTTTTTTTTTTTTTTTCACTAGTATTTTCTATAACTGCTCAAATAGGAAAACTGTTGGGTTAGATATAAAATAAGTCTGTCCAGGGCCACAGTAAGTGTAAAAATTAAAATGGAAAAAATAAAGTGGTTTCTTTTCAAACAAATTATTCAGTTTTATTTCTTCATTGAAACAAATATTTAAATTGCTTTTTGCAGAAGACATCTAATAACATAAATTCATGAATTATTGGTAGTTCATTAAAAGATTATTGCTAATGTTTAAATAAACCACTCATTGGTGCAAACCTGCAAATGGGGGAATCTCAAAATCAGTGAAAAGGGATGAAGACTAGTCTAAAGACAACCGTTGTTCTCTCTCTCTTAACATTAAGTCTCAGCAAAACCAGAGTCTGAAAAAAAAATTATTAATTGCATTATCTACGTTTCTGTTCAGCTACTAATTTCGGGTTGTTTCATGGCAGCTTTGATTCGATCCAGGACTGACGGGCCGCTGTAGTTGTTGGTCTTAATGGCCTCCAGGTTCTTCAGGTACTCCTTCGGAAGCCCGTTCTGTTCAGCACCCAGGCACACCACCTTTTTTTATGTAGGAAAACAAAATGCAAAACAAAAACACGTGCAAAAAATATTAAGCCAAAAACCAAAGCCAGAACCTTGAACAAATAAACAGATTCAAGGGTGACGCTTCAGGTGTAGGTAATTTATGTTTCAAACCCTCTAAGGCCTAATATTTCTAAAACTTTGTGTGATTATATCTCTCTAGATCACACTTAATGTGATCTAGAGATTACACACATTAGATCCAAAAAGCTGTAAAACCTGCATTTTATGGATTCAAAAGTGAATCTATTCTATCATATAGAAAACTCCATAAACACTAAAAGCTAAAAACCAGAGGTGTAAAGATAAAGGTATGTGATTTATTTATATTTCATATTCATCATAATTCATAATAAAAACAATTTCCTCAAGATTTTAGAAATACAGATTTGTTATATTTCAGATGGTGGAACACATATACTTATAAAACAAAGCGGATTTTCTTTTTTCCATACCTGGAAATGATAGAGGCAAATCTGGCACATTTTCCAATACAGTGAATAAACCCTAGTCTACAAACTTCAACTGTCTAGCTGTTAATTTAAGGTGAGTTTAAGTACGTAGTCCATTATAGTCATTACGTTCACTTTGTGGAATGCCAGCAGTTGTAAAACACTCCCTTAGCATGCCTCTGCCACAACCATGCTTTAAGTTAAAAAATATGTTTTTAATTGATGCTCTATTTGGACAATAATCCCCAGTATATATCAAAAGAATGAATAAAAAAAGACTATTGAACTTCTAAATGACTATAAGTTCAATTATTTTTTAAATGTATTAGATTATAAACAGCTTAGAAACCAACCAGATTAGATAACCTCTGATAAAATGTCATATTTTGGATAGAACTTAACAAAAAGCTCAACAATTGCTACATACATTTTTTAAGCTGCAACTTAAGGGAAAATTTAGTTAATGGGGAAGGGCTGTATGTATAGGTAGAAAGGGAGATGTATTTTAATTGAAATGTCTTAATCAAATAGAGTGAAACAAAAATATGATTTTCCACATGAGTGTGTTTCTAGGACACCTGTTTGTACTGTGGAGATGGAGGGCTGGGGTGGAAGTTGTTCATCTGATACGTCCTGCACAGCTTCGTTCCTTGTTCAGTCTCTACGAAAACCTCCAGAGGGGAGTACTCTCCTTGGCTCACACCTTCCTGGCTACAGAAAGACATAAAAATAAAAAATAACATGTCGCTGGCAGAACTGTACCAATGTCCTGATGAACCTTTAACCAGCCGCATGTCTCACCTGTCTAAGGTTGAGAGGTTTTCATTACTCAAGGTCCAGACCACCCCCCAAACCTCTTCCCCTGGACAGGACTCAATGGTGGCCACTCCACCGTGCCAAGAGGTTTGCACATTTTCTTCCCACAGGCCAAAGTTCAGCTTGTAGTCCTGCAGACACACATGAGGTCAGTGAGAAAATTAGGCCTATGTTCAGTCTGTTCTGCTTGAATTGTGTGTCCTTTGATTTAAGCTAACCCTACAAACGAGGAGATTGAAATATAAGCTTGTTTTTAAATGTAACTTAAGGGAGAAAAAAAGAATAAATTTGGTAGGAGAAAAATTGGGGAAAAGATTTTTTTTTTGGTTACAATATTTTGCCAGGAGCCCTTCAGTAAATATGTTATTGGTCAAAATGTATTTAAGTTGATAGACTGACAATTGAATGGGTTCTTAAAGTAATAATTTTCTAACATAAAAACTGAAGTAATATGAAAAAATAATATTTTAACTGCAACATTTAAACATACTCCTCAATCTTGGGCTTTTTATGGTAACCTAAAATAAAAATGGCTAGTAAAATTCTTTAAACAGCTTGAACACAACACAGTCTGGTCAATAAAAAGTAAAAAAAAAAAAAAACTCCATTTACATTAGTGTAACAGTAAACTCAAGAAAAATAATTAAAAGAATACTTCCTATGTAATAGAAAAGCTTAGTTACTCACTGACAGCTTGCCCTTTGCAACCCTACCTCCTGTGTTACTCTGTTGGTCAGCTCCTGCCTCACACCCTTGATGTCTCTGAATGGTAGTTTGTATACAGAATCAGGATTTGGTTTAGAAAAGATGCAAAAGCCCACTATCTGCTTTGACTTTTCATATACATAAATATGTTTAACAACTGATTTGCAGATGGCTTTAGACTTATTAAATTCTATTTGTTAATACCATAACTACCTGTGACATGCGCTTCATTTCTGCTGCTAAACATACAAAACGCCGCCTGTCTAAGGTACAGGTCCCAGCGCAAATGAATGGGGGAAAAAAATGCAACTCTAGGTTATTGGGTAGTAGCATTTCAACCTATAAAAGGTAAGAACAATTGTAGGATGTTCTAGTGCAGCTCGTAACCTCATATTCTAACCCAAACCCTTCTGTGAAATTAATCAAATGACAAAAAAAATTCTTCCCCTTTATGGATCTTTTTTGTCAATACTGTTGCTATTAAAGCTCACCTTACAACCTTAAAGGTATAGAGGACGATCTTCAAGATGGCTCATCTAAATAAGTGGTCCCCCTAATTGTCAATCATTCTGGTGATATGGTTAGTAAGGCCATCCTATGTGCATGTTCCGTTAGCTTTCTTTTTCTGCACATGCGCGCTTTCAGGCACATATCTGCGGTGAGCTACAGTTTCAGACAGGCATTGAAGCTCACCTTTCTCACCGCTGTTCTTTGAAAATGGCCGAGGGTCGTAAGAGAAAAAAGTGTCAACAAAGTGTATGAGAAGAAAAAGGCCTCAGAAGAGGCAGATATATATATCTTTGCACAGAGAGCTCTCCTCGCAACGCATTATGGGATTTGCTGTCACAGCCCGCTGTCGCCATAGGCTGTCATTAGCCTACAGCGTCGACTAATAACAAAGATGAGGCAGTAACTGCGTTGGAGTTACGTGACCAACAGGGAGCAAAAAGCAGTTATCGGTCTGATCGGTCAGTTAACTGAGTTCGCAATA
Organism: Cyprinodon tularosa; assembly: GCF_016077235.1. Lineage (NCBI taxonomy): Eukaryota > Metazoa > Chordata > Actinopteri > Cyprinodontiformes > Cyprinodontidae > Cyprinodon > Cyprinodon tularosa. The sequence continues at coordinate 725,747 of NW_024039240.1, read as the reverse complement.
AAGTCTACGATATCGTATACGATATTGTCCCTGTTCTATATAGTGATGGAGAGATTTAAGTGTTAGGGCGGACGTTCTGACACAGTAAGCTTGTATGAGCTATGAGGACAGCAACTTTGCACAAAGATAATTGGATCGTGCATGCTCACATGCATTGAATAGGTGTTTCCTCTCGGAACGGGTACAGGGTTATGCATGTGCATTTATTTTTTTAATTGAAGAGGGCGGGGCTTTTAAAAAAATCACTAAAATCCTCCACAATACCTTTAAATTATTCCTAATGATACTTGTATCACTAATTTAAGAGTCACTCCAGCTTCATCAGTCTCTCCATAATACTATCATTGTATATAATGAGTAACTGCTACAAAAACTGACATTATTTTATTTAGGAAAAGTCCTGCTGTCGTTTAAAGGAACAGTACACCCAAAACATGATTAGCCTTCATTTTCTACTCACCCCCATGCTGAACAACACTCTGGAGTACTTTTTTGATATCTCAAATGCATCTGGAGATCTGGGAGGCTTCTTGCTGTCTGCTGACATTCAAATAATGGAGGTCTACGGTGCCCGAGACAGAAAGGTCCATAAAAGTCCACAAAAAACGTGTCAATATTCCTCCATACTGCTCGTCCAATGTATTCCAAGTGTCCTGAGTGGGTAGCATCCAGAATTTACTCAAACTAATTCATTTAGAATGTTCTTAGAGCATGAACAGTAGTGTATAGGATTTCCTGAAAGCGCGTTCACGAGCCTACGGAAGCCGGCAGACCAAACCAGCGCATTCAGCTCGGCAAAGAACTCATGCTCTTCCTCAGCACTGAAGTTCTCAGACATTTTTCTTTCTTTGCACAGGTAAACAGCACATTTCTTCTTCTACGCTTGCATTATTGGCAGAGCAGACGCTGAATGCGCACTTTCATCTGGTTTGGTCTGCCGGCTTCCGTAGCGTCGTGAACGCGCATGTGCGCGCTTTCAGGAAATCCTATACACTACTGTTTATGTTCTAAAAACATTCTAAATGACTTCGTCTCGAGTAAATTCTGGATGCTACCCACTCAGGACACTTGGAATACATTGGACGAGCAGTATGGAGGAATATTGACACGTTTTTTGTGGACTTTTATGGACCTTTCTGTCTCGGACACCATAGACCTCCATTATTTGAATGTCAGCAGACAGCAAGAAGCCTCCCAGATCTCCAGATGCATTTGAGATATCAAAAAAGTACTCCAGGGTGTTGTTCAGTATGGGGGTGAGTAGAAAATGAAGGCTAATCATGTTTTGGGTGTACTATTCCTTTAAGCCTTTTTTTGCTGTTGGTAATTTGTTGAAATAAGATGACATGGACGGGTTTGCAAATGATTAAGATGAGCTCAAACAATATATTTCTAAATATAAATGTAAACTAATAAAACAAAAGCTTATAACCCAACTTTATTCATGAAAGCATTCCCCACAGCCCATTTTTAATCTTTTTCGGATCAGAATGAAGCTTCTACTTCAGTTTAGACCTGGGGTTTCTGGGTAATGTAGTTGTCAAACAGCACATTGTAATTCCTGATTAGGAGAAAAGGTCTATCGGGGTTTTCATGTCCACCAAGGTTGCAGAGCAGTTTTATTAAATTAATTTATATAATATATTTAGGTTGAGTTAAGCCACCCAGTTTTAGGTTTTTATCCTCACTAAAGTTCCCTTTATTTAAGTACCGAGCTGACATAATGGCTCCGATGGGTTGTCGTTTATTAACCCTGTTCCATATAAAGAATACATAATTTTAAATTAGTTTGATGTTAGCATGGTTTATTTAGACACAACGCGGTCATGACTACCTAGCTATGGCAAGCCAATTGCTACTTTGAGCTAAAAAACGCACCATTCATAGCATGTCAGTCAGAGTGGACCCCGCAATGATTGTAACGGCTCAGAAACTTGGGGAGCCGTCATGGGGAGTTCCACCTGCTGCACTAACCTGCGGGTTAAATAATAAAAGTATTTTATTACTCTACAACCCACTAACGATTATTTAAATACATCAAATCGTGTGTTTTCAGAAAGACATAGAAAAAAAGTGACAGTTAAATATTCAACACATTACACTAAGCGGCGCTGACGACCGCCCGAAGATGGCGCAACAACGTCAGTACCCAGAAGCGAAAGCAGTCGATGCTGCGTCTACTCTTACATGTCTATAATGGTACTAACCAGATTACGACGATAAAGGTTTATTGTATTAAATCTTACGTAATTACCAATTTCGGTCAGATTATTAGAACAAAAACGTACAAACCTTCAGTCGACCTACAGAGACGAAAACTGCCGAATGATTCTTCAGATGGAGTCTTTCCTTTAGCAAGTTGCTTCCAAACGCGAAATATAAAAAATTACCGTCGCTGGCACCCGACATTTCTAATATACATATATTAATGAGTAAAAAGATGCTTGAAATGCTAGACCACATGGGGGAGGTTGGTAACGCAAGAGCTCAGTCGATATGAACGAGTATTTAGCAGAGAGCAGCAGCAGATGGGTAACAGAGATGGCCAATCAGCTTCAAGCTTCGCCAGCGTGATCACCTACTTTTAACCAATAATTGACCCACAGGGCATCTAGTTGTATTTTAATAAAACCTTTTCCTAGCTTACTACGAACTCAACTGCCTTTATGCAAACAGAGCAGCATTGACTTTTACTGGCTATAAGTGAAAATATTTGTGGTCAGATTTAGAGCAATAAAAACAAATGAATGAATGTAGCAAATTAATAACAAAGAAGTTCATAAGCGGAACGTCTATTGTTTACAAGGACAAAAACGTTTTTTTTAATAACTCAAAAAATTGAGGGAAACAAAAACTGCTCATTTTATTTTTTATTTAGGAAGTTGAAATAATTTTTTTTTACTGATAAAGCCCCCCCCCCCCCCGGAAAAAACTATATTGCCCTTTATGTGCAAAACAAAACATCTTAAACATTGTTAAAAACAAAACATAAGAGGAGCTCTTTGTCGTCTTGTTTTATTGTACAAAAAAAGAAAAACACACTGAAATTCACAAATCATTTTCTCTGAATGGAAAAAAAGGAAAATCCTGTACAAACAGTGGAACAATGAGAAAAACCAGAAAGACCAGATGATCATCTCCTCGGTCCTCCTCGCCCTCGTCCTCTTCCTCTCCCACGTCCACGTCCTCTGCCTCGTCCCCGCCCTGCCACTGAGTGGACAGATGAAAACATTTGATCACTTTATGTGAAGATTAAACAGATTATTTCTTTAAATGTAGTTAACGAAAACCACTGTACCCTTTAAACCTAATACTGCATTTAGGATACCCATTTCAAACTGAATCACGGAACAAATGAAATACTCTATAGGCTAACTAATGAAAGGTTGATAAACTATATGACACTTGTTCAGAGCCCTAGCATTTACTCCTTTCATTCAATCAACTGTGACTAAAATGATTGGGAAGGGCAACACATTTACAGAGATAATTTTACCAAAAATTTCTGAAATCTTATAATGAAATGAGGTGTGAGACCCCCCCACTGGCTCTCTTCTCCTCCCAGATGGACATTTACACACCCTGCTGCATCAGCAGAGGTCATAACATTACAAAGGACAGCTCCCACTCTAGTTTTGTATTTTTTTTTTTAACCTGCTGCCCTCAGGGAGGCGATCCAGGTGCTTCCAAACAAAGACCAACCCATTTAAGAACAATGGAGAGAAAAACTCAAACTCTCACAGCCACTGACTCAATGGACAGCAACAGAGGTTCCTAAAGTGAGGAACACACCCCCTAAGAGGCCCAAGGGGGGCCTTGGTAAAACAAACTGTTTAAATGAATAATTTTAGACATTTTTTTAATTGACAATACTGAATTTTGTTAAACAGGTAAACTTTTATTAATTACTTACTGCAGTTAACTTTTCTTGAACTATTGAACCTTTTGGGAGGTAGAGGGTATTTCACAAGCTGTGAAAACTTTTTTGTAAAGCAAATGGGGTAGCCTGACGTAGTCCGACTCAATTCTAGTCAGAATATGAGTCTGATACTGCTTCATAGAGCTGTGATTATGGGGCGTGTTTCGAACGAACCAGGAAAGAAAATGCCTCTGCACTCAATTGGATAGATCTACAACCAATAAGAGCAACGGAGTGCGTGACGTATGTTAAGCGAGGCATAGTTGTTGTCCACAAAAATCAAAGCGTGCAGTTTCACGCCTAGAATAAGAAGATGAGACTTGATCGCGTTTCTCTGTTCCTCTTTTAAAATTAATTTGCTGTCGATATCTTCTAGAACAGACCTAATAGCAGAATCTACTCACCCAAACTCTCCAGCGGCAGCCATTATTGTTGTCACCCAAGCGCGCTTTGGTCACGTGGTTGATTACGTTACACTTGATCATCTGTCCATCATCATATAAAGCCCGCCCTGACAATTTGATTGGATCGCCTGACAGTGGGCGATAATACTCGCGATAATACTCCCAATACTATGGAGCAGAGCCAGACCGAACTTCCCGACCTCAAACGTTGTGGGCGGGACTAAGTTCGGACTGGCACCCAGGCTACAAATGGGGAGCCTAGAAAGTTAAGTTTGGGAACCATTGGCCTAAAACAAGATGAGCTAAACTCTGCAACTGTCCAAGGCTTGGTCGGTATAGGAATAAGGAAACTGAAGAATATATCAATGGTGTCAAGGCAGCAGGAAAAGAAAACCTCTTTTCCCCCTCCCCCTTACCTGCTTCTCTCTTCTTAGATTTTATCTTAGGCTCGATATCCACCAGCAAGGTGTCCAGAGGAAGGCTGTCTGGCAGGATGAAGTAGCGGATGTTGTTGCCTCTGATGCTCAACGACTCCAGCTGAGTGGGCTCCCTGTTCTTCAGGGTCATCTTCACCGCCTTCAGGTGGGTATTCATGCTCACATCAACACCTATGGAAGGAAAAAAAGAACATATAAACCCCTGAAAAGCAAAGTCACCAAAATCAGCGCATTAAGTATGCTGGCAACAGATTTCTGAACATCAAGTAAAAAAAATAATAATAATAATAATGAGACACAAACATACCAGCCTCTGTCACACCGAAAATAGTTGTGTTTTCCTAGTTATATTTTAATCAAGATTTCATATTCAACAGAGTATACCTGATAAGGTACAAGAGATAAGCCGCTACTGCTTGTTTAATGATAAAAGAGGTATTTAGGCTTATCTATTAAACTAATGTTTTGAAATGCCAATTTTAAAACAAAGCAGATCAGCACAGCTTAAACTGGGAAGACTACCTGCTTGGAAATAACAGTTTTAAATAACTACACATTCAACGGCATAACTCGGAGTCTGTTGCAGAAAACAGTCTTGTCCCATCCACCCATCTTCTCCTGCTTATTCTGTAGGAGTCACAGATCTCCAACAGTCTATGGGTGAAAAGTGGGGCACACCCTGGATAGGTTGCTTGACCATTGCAGGGCAGCACAGGGACACAACCCTCCCATATTTAACCTTACAGTCATGTTTTTAGAATATGGGTGGACACTGGAGTATCCAGAGAGAACCCACACATGCACAGGGAGAATAGGCAAACTCAATACAGAAAGACCCATGGCTGGGAATCAAACCCTTTGTGCAAGGTAACAGTGCTAAAAAATGCTGCACTGTGCAGCACTGTCTTGTAGAAAATTTAATAACCACAAACTAAATTGATAAATATGGCAGCACCCATATCTGTAACTCCGGTTTTAAAAGATTTCCAGCATTTACCTTTTAAATATATCCACCAATAATGGTTTGTAAACAGCTTAGTTATATAAAAAAACAAACAAAAATGTAATTGTTAAATGTCAAACCGAGGACTTTTTCGGTGAAATAAGAGTCCTTTATTACTTAAATGTTTACAGTGGAGTAATATAATGGTTGCTGAATATTTAAAAATCGACCATAGGATTGGTATGTCTCAACTGTGTTTAACACAGCTTTTGCTTTGGCATTCCATTGTCTTGATGCACTTATTTTGTGTAAATCTCACTGCAACCTATATGAGTTGTAAAATGTGTAAATATACCTTCATACAGATTTATAAAGTTTGGTTATCTGCGTTTGATTTAAATGTTTCTACCATTACACTGTGGGACATGTAAAAGGTCATGTAAACCAGCTTTGTTCTTACCTGTGATGGTGCCATGAACCTGGGTTCCATTCTTCAGTTCAATGGTCACAGTCTCATGGCTGAGCTTCATCAAAAACCTGTGGACATCACAAATAAAACACCTGGATTTAAGGGATTGTTGTTGTTGAGCCTAGCATTAGCATGGTAATCAGACTGGTTAACTGATGTAATTTTTAATGCAATAAATCCCGAAACAAACGGATACATTCAAACAAATAAAATGTTTATACTAAAAAAAAAAACCTCTGCTTTGTTTACAGATCACGCGAAGCAGAAAGAGACACCAACTAATAGGCCAATGCTAACGTACCGATGTTAAGCTAGCATCAACATAACCTTATCCTAGCCTAAAAGATTAACACCTGCATTCAGGATATTTCCAGATATTTTAAACCCCATGGAACCTGACGTCTCTGTACCCCTAACGCTTTTTAATTTGCCCCAAGTTGTTAGTCGTAACAAAAGACAGACTCCATTCATTTCAGAGCTCTTCCCGCCTCTTCACCATCGGTTCACCTCCAATCCTAACCCATCCGTCCGCATCGGCTCAGTTTTCTCATCCCATATTCTCGCACAGGTTAGAGGGTGACCCCCCGCTGCCGCCTACCTGACTAGTTTCATGGTGGTGGCAAACAGCAGAGTAAAATCCTCCACTGAAGAGAAAAATTACAGCGATCGAGTGAAAACACAGGCCGCTGTTGTACGTAGAAGAAACGTTCAGGGATGTGGCGTCATCAAACGGCTACTAAGAAGAGGAGACATTATGAACTACTGCCACCTAGTGGTAGAAATGAGGTCATTAACACATATATAGATTTTTTATTTATATACATATTTATTTAGGTCTAACTTGGTACAAAGTCTTTTTTTTTACTTTTGATTTTGCGTTTTTTTTTTCTTTGCCAGAAGATGTATGACCTTTATCTTTCTCTTACTTTTTCCCCCCAAAACAGCCTTATTAGTAATTTTCTTCAACATTTCAATAAAATATTGAAGATTTAATTATTATAATTAATTAATAATTATTATCAAATTAAGATTTAATTAAAACTAATACATATCTTATCTTCTATTCCTCCATAAGGTTTGAGTGTTTTCTTCTGGTGTTTCTTAAAAGGAAGTAGTTCTCACTCATTTATGACCTAAATGGTAATTGTTCAAAGTATTTTACGTTCTTTTAATGTTCATAAGTTAAATAAAAGTCCTGTATAAATTTTACTTCCTAGAGACTCTCAAAGTATTACTCATTTTGCTGTACCTCCTTCTTGCTTACTTTAAACAGTTTTAAAAAACCCATCAGTTTGAATTTTAAATTTCTTATATTTATCAGTACCTGGGTAATTTCCTATTCTAATTTTGTAGTTAAACTTAGAAAGAAAAATACTTTTAGGAGTATTTATACTTTATTTCATTTTCCACTTTTAAAAACCGTCACCTGGGTCATGCCAACCACCAAACAGGCTTAATTACAACTCAACCGGACTTAAACTCAGTTTCGACACCTACCTAGGAGTCTGTCAATTCTGATGGCTTGCACGAAAGCAATCTCTACCTAAAGCGCTGATATATTTAAGCAGCATGGAGGTCCATCCTCTTAAGCACATTCCAAGTCAGATGCAGGTGGCTATTTGATTTTCGTCTGACTTGCTGCTGCAGAAATAGTTTGGTTTCACTGCTGTCTTTTACTGTTGCTCTTCTATAGATCCTTCCATCTAGCTGCTCCTAAGTGGCCCAAAATGGTTTTTGAAAACCTGCTAATGCTTGAGAAGGCAGAGGGTTTGATTAGCTTGAGCGCGTTTTTTTTCCTGAAAATGCATTTGGTATCAATAGCTACAAAGTATTTTTTTTTTATTCTACATTTTTCCACTGCCCAGTTTAAATTTGCTTTTATACATATCAGTACTTCTTTTTAATTGCTTTAGCCACTGTCACACCTACACCTCCTCACTACAGAAGAATAGATTTATTTTGAGTAATTTCACCTCTCAGTGAAACAGTGGATAGAACTGCTGACTTGCAGCAAGAAGGTTCTGGGTTCAATTCCCAGCCTGGTTTCTTTCTGCATAGAGTTTGCATGTTCTCCCTGAGCATGCAATGGCCTGGCGACCTGTCCAGGGTGTACCCTGCCTCTCACCCATAGACAGCTGGAGATAGGCACCCCTGGAGATAGGCACCAGCACCCCTCATGACCCCAGCTGGGATAAAGCGTGATGGAAAATGGATGGAATTTTGCTGCAGCCTTACAGGAGGAGGGGATTTGATAAGACAAGCAACTAAAAAACAAAGAACACAGCTCTGATAAGCCGTCTCATGCAATCTGACACATTTGAACTTAAAATGTTATTTTTTGGCTGATAGATTTAAACTGGTTAACTATTATGTAATAATAAACAGTGGGCTTTAGATTTGTTGATGTAGCTTTAATTTTTCTACAGCCCCACTTCACTGAACTTTTCCAAAGAGCATCTTCAGTCAGCTTCTACCATTTTCTTATAGATGTAATGTTCCTTTAATGTATATAGTTTGATCATTTTCTTTTGTTTGTTCTAATAAAATTAATGCAGTGAATGAACGCAAGGAAAACACAGCAACATATTTTAATTTCTTTTTATTGAGTAAACTCTGCACGGACACTTTCACTTGTAGATTTGGCCACACATTGAACCTTTCTTAAAACCAGGTGGGAATGTATTAAGTAAAATCAATGAGTGCATTTTCATTTCTTTTCCCCCAAATCATGAAGGTGATGGTTCAGAGAAATTATTTAAAAATACAAAGGGAGGGGTACAAGATGGCACTGGACAATTATTCAACACAAACAACCCACTTCTACTTGAAAAATAAATAATCCTTTCTCCAGCTGGTGGAGAACAGATAATCCAGATTCAGTGCTTCTATTGTTTTACGGCATAAGAGAAAACCAACCTGTAGGGGCGGCGACCTGAATGTGAAACATCAGGCCTCAAACAAGTTTCTCTAATCTTTCTGAAAATGCAGAAGAAAACCGTTTCTTTCCGGTTTTTAAGCACTTCAAACCTCCTGTTTCAGGCTTGAAATTCAAACCAAAGGACACAACCTCACTGGTTCAAATCTCCAGCCATGAAGGTTTGATTAAAGCACCACAGCAGGCAGTGTTTGAATCTTCTGTAAACATCCCAGCAGGGCATTAATGCTGTAAAGATCTAGCCTAACTGGGTGAAAAAAAAGAAATAAATAAAATGTATCATTCAGATAAACCTGTTGCTCTTATAGCGTAAAACTCTCTAAAAGAAAAAACAGCCTCAGATGGACTGAGATCAACCTGTTGTTGTGGGGCTCAGAAGTGAAATGAAGTGTTCTGTTTTCTTTAAATAAAATCTTTGCAGGTTTAAAAAGCAAAAAACTATAATAAATACAAACATATACAGGGAAATAAAAAGGCACACAGACCATTAAACTCTGGTCTTAACCAGAAAGATCTTCTCTGTTTTGATTAATAAAGGATAAATTACAGTAAAATTCCCAACCCACTTCCAATCGATTACAGTCCACTGGACCAGATGGAGGAAATGGGATCTGCTTTCACATGCAGAGGATGAACCGTAACTTCTTCTCAGAGATTATGTGCAAAAACTCTTAAATCAGGCAGAACACAGTAAACTGAGATAATACAGGTGCTGGTCATAAAATTAGAATATCATGAAAAAGTAGATTGATTTCAGTAATTCCATTTAAAAAGTGAAACTTGTATATTATATTCATACATTACATACAAACTCATATATTTCAGATGTTTATTTTGTTTAATTTTGATGATTACAAATGACAACAAATGAAAATCTCAAATTCATCATATCAGAAAATTAGAATATTACTGAAGACCAATAAAAACAAAGGATTTATAGAAATGTTGGCCAACTGAAAAGTATGAACATGAAAAGTATGAGCATGTACAGCACTCAGTATTTAGTTGGGCCTCCTTTGGCCTGTATTACTGCAGCAATGCGGCGTGGCATGGAGTCGATCAGTCTGTGGCACTGCTCAGGTGTTATGATAGCCCAGGTTGCTCTAATAGTGGCTTTTAGCTCTTCTGAATTGTTGGGTCTGGTGTATTGCATCTTCTTCTTCACAATACCCCATAGATTTTCTATGGGGTTAAGGTCAGGAGAGTTTGCTGGCCAATTAAGAACAGGGATACCATGGTCCTTCAACCAGGTACTGGTAGCTTTGGCACTGTGTGCAGGTGCCAAGTCCTGTTGGAAAATGAAATCTGCATCTCCAAAAAGTTGGTCAGCTGCAGGAAGCATGAAGTGCTCTAAAACTTCCTGGTATGTGGCTGCGTTGACCCTGGACCTCAGAAAACACAATGGACCAACACCAGCAGATGACATGGCACCCCAAACCATCACTGACTGTGGAAACTTTACACTGGACTTCAAGCAACGTGGATGAAGTGCCTCTCTTCTTTTCCTCCAGACTCTGGGACCTTGATTTCCAAAGGAAATGCAAAATTTACTTTCATCAGAGAACATGACTTTGGACCACTCACCAGCAGTCCAGTCCTGTTTCTCTTTAGCCCAGGCAAGACGCTTCTGACGCTGTCTGTGGTTCAAGAGTGGCTTGACACAAGGAATGCGACAGCAGAAACCCATGTCTTTCATACGTCTGTGTGTGGTGGTTCTTGAAGCACTCACTCCAGCTGCAGTCCACTCTTTGTGAATCTCCCCCACATTTTTGAATGGGTTTTGTTTCACAATCCTCTCCAGGGTGCGGTTATCTCTCTTGCTTGTACACTTTTTTCGACCACATCTTTTCCTTCCCTTCGCCTCTCTATTAATGTGCTTGGACACTGAGCTCTGTGAACAGCCAGCCTCTTTAGCGATGACCTTTTGTGTCTTGCCCTCCTTGTGCAAGGTGTCGATGGTCGTCTTTTGGACAACTGTCAAGTCAGCAGTCTTCCCCATGATTGTGTAGCCTATAGAACTAGACTGAAAGACCATTTAAAGGCTTTTGCAGGTGGTTTGAGTTAATTAGCTGATTAGAGTGTGGCACCAGGGGCCATCAATTTTGAACCTTTTCACAATATTCTAATTTTCTGATATGATGAATTTGAGATTTTCATTTGTTGTCATTTGTAATCATCAAAATTAAACAAAATAAACATCTGAAATATATGAGTTTGTATGTAATGTATGAATATAATATACAAGTTTCACTTTTTAAATGGAATTACTGAAATCAATCTACTTTTTCATGATATTCTAATTTTATGACCAGCACCTGTATATCTAAACTAGCAATTAAATTGCATTAAGCCCCCCCACCTAGAAATGAAAATAAAGAAATATAATGCATGAAATGAATTTTGCTGTAGTGTGAGGTTCTAAAACTGAATGTTAAAATAACGAAACTTAATAAAGTTTTATATCAGAAAGCAAAGCAATGGATGCTTTTTTCCTCCTCCAATCAGCAGCCACATTTTAAATGACATCACAATCAAAATGTTTCTATCAAATCCTTTTTTTTTTTATTGTTCTACATTTAATATTTTAATTTCATTTACTTGAAATGTGGCTCCCTTAAAACTCTGATCATACTTGTGGTAACAGTTTAAGGTTTTTGGCTTCAGTTGCTGTTTGAAGCTGAAGATAAGCTGAAGGCAAATTGTTGCGCGCTGTAGGAAACGACCTGAGCTACGCTGCGAACCTCAGAGTTTTGCAGATCGACAATAGGAGCCAAAGTAAGTTGCAGCTGAACGTCGTAATGATTTGGGGATTTAATGATTCACTCAGCCATTTTCAAGTGAAAAGAACAATATATAACTTTAATGATTTCAAAAACAAATCTTTGGAGGATATTTCTTTCAAATGTAGTTTTCCTTAGTTGTGCCTTGCCTGCATGCTTTTTGTAGCCGTCAACAAGCTGGATGCATATTTGACTCACTTTTATAGTGAGAAAATAGGATAAATTAATATATGAAATAAGAGAAATCTAAATTTTCCAACAACACTGCTTTAGTCATCAGAAATGGGAGATCTCATTAATATCAGTCCATTTATTAACTTTGAAATACAGGTGATTAAGTTTAAGATCGTCACCCTTTTTTGAATACAACATTTCAATAAAATATTGAAGATTTAATTATTATAATTAATTAATAATTATTATCAAATTAAGATTTAATTAAAACTAATACATATCTTATCTTCTATTCCTCCATAAGGTTTGAGTGTTTTCTTCTGGTGTTTCTTAAAAGGAAGTAGTTCTCACTCATTTATGACCTAAATGGTAATTGTTCAAAGTATTTTACGTTCTTTTAATGTTCATAAGTTAAATAAAAGTCCTGTATAAATTTTACTTCCTAGAGACTCTCAAAGTATTACTCATTTTGCTGTACCTCCTTCTTGCTTACTTTAAACAGTTTTAAAAAACCCATCAGTTTGAATTTTAAATTTCTTATATTTATCAGTACCTGGGTAATTTCCTATTCTAATTTTGTAGTTAACCTTAGAAAGAAAAATACTTTTAGGAGTATTTATACTTTATTTCATTTTCCACTTTTAAAAACCGTCACCTGGGTCATGCCAACCACCAAACAGGCTTAATTACAACTCAACCGGACTTAAACTCAGTTTCGACACCTACCTAGGAGTCTGTCAATTCTGATGGCTTGCACGAAAGCAATCTCTACCTAAAGCGCTGATATATTTAAGCAGCATGGTCATTTAAGCATTTAAGTCACCCTTTTTTGAATACAACAATGAGGATGTTTGTTTGGATGCTTGAATCCAACCCAGGAAGCCCCCCCAAAAGGAGGGAAACACTACTACCCTCCGACAGGAAGCTAGTAAAATATTTTACCTTAAGAAGAAAGGAAAATACTTTCAGAGCAGATGTTGGCTGAAGTATTTGGCTAAAATGACAAGAAGAAGCTTATTTGAAGGGCTCCATGAGAGGTTTTTAATCTCTGCTGTGAGGCATGGTGGAGGTAGCATCATGCAGCGGGCCTGTTTCACTGTGTATAAGACAGGATTAAATAGGAAACATTTAAAACTAGTCAAACTAGTTAATTCAACACTAGAATTTAATATCCGACCTAAAAAAAAAATGCAGAAAACCTGCAAACGGCTACAAATAGTGACTCAGGTGTCTGATGCCCTTTATCTGGATAATTTGGACTATGTACGTACTTGGGCCAGTAAAGGTGATTCTGATCTCCTTCATTCAAATGGAGTCATTTAACACTTAAAAGAAAACTACTAATGATGTTTAGAAGAATCATTGCAAAGAGGAAAATAAACTAAATCAATTAATCATTAAAAGTCCCCAAACCAATGTGACGATGACCTGAATGGCGAGTGTGTGTCTAAACTCTGCTTATCTCCAGATGCTTTGAAATGATCTTTCATTAAGGCCAATTTATCCTTCCGACGCATAGCCTCTGCAACCGTCAAATCTGTCTCTGTGCGCGACCACACCCTCCATGCAGAGGTTCTGCAACCGTCGTTGCGCACCTCAAAAAAAATCCTGACTACACGTCGGATGGTCGCAAACCCACGCAGACAGCACGCGGAAGTGCGCAGACAATAGGCAGCCGTGATTGATCCTTGGTATGCCTGTCTGGCTGTCTGTGTGGTCGTCCTTCTAGATTCAGTGCCGGGGCGCCATTTTTAAAAACTGAGGTGTAATAACGACAATGGATAACTATGACGAAAGGTTGATCAAGGAGGTTCCAAAGTATAATTACTTGTACGATGCCTCAGACATGTTGTTTTGGAAAATAAACACTCCTGCCTGCGCCGCTGAAGAAATTCTCGTGACCATCCGCCGAAGTTCTCAAATAGGCTCCCCCTAGCTCTTTGGCGGGAAACTTCTGTGCGTCCCTAGAAATTCCGTGCCAACGTTGCCGAAGCATACCAGCAAAACTGTTTTGCAACCAGACCCAAGCGACATTTGATGTGTGCGATTGCAGAAGTATAATCCGCCCTTTAGAAGTGCCTTTGAGCAAATACCTTCCTGTGAGGAGGCAGTGTTGGCACCAACAACAGGCACAGGTATCCGAAGGACACCTCTCTGATTGTGGTCTCTGGGATAGAACGAGTTTAGGGTCGTCTGTCAGCTATTCAATCAGCCGAGAGTTTTAAAGCATGAGGCAAGCTTGGATTGCAGCACCAACCCTTCATCCTTAACAAACAGAGAACATAAATACGAGAAGCAGGAGGAAAATTAACGATTTAAATAAAACTATGGAGTGGTTCATGTGTTCTGATATAAACAGCTTTTTTCTCCAAAACTTATTTTGTCTGAATGAATAATTCGTCTGTTTCTGAAGCAGACGCAAAGCACTTAAATCCAGCCTGTGTGTGACATCATCTTTAAATACAGTATGGTACATCCGGTGACCGCTCCTCTCTGCGTCACACCAAGTGTTCCTGCTCCTCCCACTCCGCCGGTGACCCTCCCCCCTCCAGCTGCAGCACGGCGTCTGCGTCCCCCTCTGTGGCTGGGCCAGAGTGAGGAAGGCCGTCCCCGTGCTGGCTGTGTGACCGCGGGTGTGTGTGCACTTCGTCCAGCGACAGGTCCGACACACACCCCCTGCTCACACCCTCCTCCACGACGTCTCTATTTTCCAGCTCCAGAGAGTCGGGCCTTGACCTTTTTGGGGTGTCTCTGCCCTCCGCTGCGTCAGGCTTGCCCTCCAGGGGCTGCCATACTGGGGCGCTGGTCCTGTCCCTCTCGGCCTCGGTGTGCGTGTCGGGGGAGGAGTCAGTTTCTGTGGTAGGCGGGGACGGGATGAGAGCCAGGTTCTGCGGGTTGTTCTGGGGGTTTATGTTGTTGTTGAACCAGGCCATGATGTTGTCCAGCAGCTGAGCGCTTGCTGTGGGGTCCAAAGCCTCCAGGCTCTGAGGGTCACTGGGAGTGAAAGGGGCCCCCGGCGGAATAACTGGGGACAGCAGCAGGTCTGGCTCTGGCTCTGGTGATGGGAGGCACAACTGGATGGGAGGCTGAAGCTCTGGCCTGGGCGGCTGGTCCAGAGCATAGGTGGAAGGATGCTCTGCAGTGTAGGAGTTACCTGGCTGGTAGGAGCAGTCCCCTGTGTTATGACCCCGGTTATACAGACTAGCATGAAGGGGGTTATGAGTGCAGTCCAGTGCACAGGAGGGAGGGTGTTCACCCTCAGCCGAATAAACAGAGGAGCTACAGTAGCTCTGCTCTTTGCTGTCAGGATGAGGATCTGTGATTGAGATATGATCCAGCACACGTTGAGCTGATGTGTTGTGGTCTACTCTGTGGCTGCAGTCGCTGGAAGGAGCGGTCAGCGCACCGTGGCTGCATGTAGGCTCTGTGTCCATGTTGTGAGGAGTGGTTATGTTCCCCAGTTTCATAAGGCTGTCTCCCAGCTCCAGCAGCTCTGCGCTGAGGGTGGGAGGAGGGGGAGGCAGGGGGAGGGAGCTTAGAATAGATGGCTGTGAGGTGGAGTCTGTCCTGTTTGGGGGCCGCGGAGGATCCAGGAGGGAGGTGGGAAAGGATGAACCTCGGGCTCCTGGAGGATCTTCCATGCTAAGCGTGTGTAAGGAAGCGTCGGCCAGATCAGGACCCGGCCTCCTTTCCAGTCCTCCGTCGTGCTCCAGCTCCGTTCCTCCCTCCAGGCCCTGCTCCCTCCGGGAATCCTGGAGCGACAGCTGGATGGCGAGAAGTATGTTTGGGTCGTCTTCGTCGAGGGAGCCCAGCGCTCTTCTGCGACCTTCGGTTCTTTCTGTGGGATCTGAAACAAAAACACCAGGTTCAGCGCAGGCTTCATACTCCTCTGGAGGATGAATCGATAAAAGTGATCAAAGCTTCTGCGCGTTTCGATCGAACCAGATTAATGGAGCAATAAAGTAAAATCCTATTTGCTGGCTGTCTGCTGCTCTGATATATTAGTTATACATCAAAGCGAAAAAAGAAATTGAACAGGCATTTCTTAAAAATTAGACTAGTCTCCCCCCATATGAACAGAAGTGAAAAACCTAAATATTCAACAAAGAACGATGATTTGTGGTATGAGCAAAGCCCCAAAAAACACAATATGAAACATTTCATCTGGAAGGCTGAATACATATTAGTACAATCAATAAAGAAAATATTTTCCTTCTGCTTTAGAATCAATCAGTACTGTGTTTATACACATCACATAAAATGCCAATAAAGTAGATGTAAGTTTGTGGTTGAAAGGAGCTGCTGCAGGACCTGTGTTATCACTCCTCCTGCTGGTCTCCGGCGTGTTGCTGCTGCTTCGGAGGTTGTGCAGACTCAGCATGTCTCCTCTGCGCCGTGGTCTGTGTCTACGACGGTACTGGATGTCAGCGTAATCCTGCAGAGAGCCGTTGTGTCTGGGTTTTACTAACCACCTCAGAGCAGGTGTCTCATAATCAAGTCCAATAATGAGCAGGTGTGCGGTCACAGGAGACAGAATTGAGGCCATGCATTCGCACATTATGCCAGAGAGCTTTGGTGCATTACCTGTGACTGTCTCTCTCTGTGATCTCCTGGTCCCAGTACAGAGTGACGGCTTCCCATCTTAACACACATAAGCAAACTACGTCAGCTGCATCCATGCGTTAGGACATCATGCACCACCAGCAGGTCAGTAAAGGTTAGGGCCCTGTCACACCTTTCCGATTTAGCCAGCATATGCCCGACGTCCCAGAATCTCCTAAAATGCTGAAATACACTGAATTTTTTATGTATTTTTTTTTTTACAATTTTGGGCATATACAGAGCGCATTCATAACAAATACAGAATGTATGTCCAACAACAGCCTAACTTATGCATAATGCTTGTGCATCATTTCATGGACATTACAAAGCATCAGTTAACGCTGCTCCCCTCAGGACCCTGGAGACGCCCGGTCTGCATAAAGAGAAGTTTTTGATCGCAGTTTTAACCGTTTGCCACCTGCCAAAAAGAAATAAATAAAAAGGAAAAGGAAAAAGAAAGAAAGAAAAAAGAAAGAAGGTTTGCAGTCGCAGCAGAGTCGCTCACCCTCTGATGGGGATGAAGCCTGGAGGAGAACTTACGGTTTCCTCCTGTGAACCCCCTTTTAAACCAAAACTCTGCCCATCCACCATTATACAGTAGCTGTAAGTTAGAAACACGTTCACCGGTCATCTGAAACACGTCAGATACATTGATATGCGTTGGAGATAAGATAAATTACGCATAAGTTCTGCATAAGTTACTCCTACGTTTTGGATAAGCTAGACACCACGACTTATGAGTAACTTACACCTAACATAAGTCAAGGATCAAAATAACTTATCTGCAACTTATGGCCCACATATGGCATACATCAGATGTATTTGCCATATGTCGACGTGTGTCAGCGTGCTAATAACTTATCCAAAGTATGCCAGCATTTTTGCCAGATTTTTGGTACGTCAGGCATATGCTGGTCTAAATTGTCAAGGTGTGACAGAAGCTTTAGGAAGCATGAACAAAAATGTTTCGCTGAAAAAAAGAGTTTAATATGAAAAAACAACAGCAATTTTTCTACCTCAGGTGATGCAAAGCCGAGGTACTCCCAATCCCATGATCCCCCAGGGTAACTGAAACACACAAACACAGGTTCCCACATGTCTTTCATTTATAAAACTCTATCAAACAGCTTGATATGAATTATGGAAGACATTTCTTGGTGATAGGCTTTAATTCGAAAAATCAAAGTTCAATAAAGAAAGGGCGGTAATAAAGAAAGAAAAGTAAGACATACATTTGGAAAGGAAGAGAAGAGAGGAAAAGAAATAATGAAGCGTTGGAGGAATTAAAGACATCACACAAAAAGGAAGTGAGGTAGGACACAGAAAAAACGACAATAAAGGAAGGGAGGTAAGACAAAGAATAGGGCAGAAGAAAAGGTGAAGGAAGACAAAAGGACACAAAAATAAACAAAGAAGGTAACAAGGACAGAGGAAAGGTAGGAATAATAAGAAAGGAAAGAAGGGCACAAGAAAAAGAAGGGAAGAAAGAGGAGAGAAACTAAGGGCAGATCTCCAGCAACAGCAAAGGATGGAAGGAAGTAAAAGAGACACAAGTAGGAAACGATGGAAAAAATTAAGGAAGGAGGGAGGAGCAGAATAAAGGAGAGAAGGATGGATGGAACGTGAGGACAGAAAAAGAATAGAAAAGACAGAACGAAAACAACAGGCTCTAAACAACAGAATAATAATTTGAGTGAATATACATATCTATAGAGACTTTAGCAGCTTTACGTCCAACCTACCATCTCTGTACAGTGAACTTCATGATAAAGCAATAAGAACATAACCGTTAATAAAGAGAAGTTTGCTAACTTCCTGCGGGGAGGATCAGGAGAGTCGTTTGGAGCAACACCGCGGGCCACTGACGCCAAGAATTCCTGCCTCTTCTGCTGCACCAGCCGCGCTGCGCTGATTATTTTGTGCCGTGGCGTTCTGAGGTACGGCCGGTTGACTTTCTGAGCCAAATCCTCTACCACCATCTCCAGGTCGGTCTGGCAGAGACAGAACCACAGAGATTAAAATACCCTTGTTCCAGAAAGCTATAGAAGGTTTCCCGTTTTGTAAATCAGATGGATTACCTGCATAAGTTCAAATATCTCTTTCTGCGTGCTGCCGTGCTGCAGAAAGAAGCCGTAAGGGTAAGAGCACTTCAACACGCGCCGCGTCTTCAGCAGCTCGGTCACACCGTCCTCAATAAACCGGGTGTCTGGAGGAGTTCCCTCACCTGGACACGAAAATATTAGTGCTCTTATTCAAACAGGATGGACACACAAAGATTAAGAATGCAGGTTTTCACTCTTACGGCTAATCAGGGCTCTGCTCAGCTGCTCCATCTTCTCTTTAGCCGTTTTCAGGAGCTTCTGCTCCAACTATGGGAAGACACAGTTTGCAGGTCACAGATACGAAAAACAACATGCAGGATGTCTTAGGAGGCCAACTTGTTCAAATGTGAGTCCAATACCTTGTAGCTGTGTTCATGGTTCTTGAAGCGAGTGTAGTAGTGCATGAAACGGTCCAGCTCTTGGAAACTTTTGTGCTTCTTCTCTGCCTGAAAAAGCATGAAAATTAATGTAATTTTCGGACTATTAGCCGCACCACAATATAAGCCGCAGAAGCTAAATTGCATGATTTGTACATATACAGGCCGCATCGGACTATAAGCCGCAGGTTTTTTATGTTTAATGTTTAAGGTTTGGAGAATTAATTCAAATGGCCAATATATGGTTATTAATCCTCTAGAGATGTAACAGTCCTTAGTTGTAGCAGAACAATTGTAAGATGTCTGATTAAAATATTTTCAAAAATAATTTCCATAAATAACTGAGCACAATCCGTGCTGTGAGCATAGTTAGCATTTAGTTTACAATTAGGGTGCAATTCATGGTGAGAAATGTAAATTTTATTGAGTTTCAGGTGATATATAGATATAAATATTTACCGGTGCATGTATAAAGTATAAAGATAAACTCTGTTTTATCCTTGTACCTCCACAGTCATCTCTTTGGACTGCTCTTCTAGCTGCTGAATGATCTCATAGCGAGTACAGCGATAGTAGCCTCCCGTAGATGAGCTGTGTTTCTTCCACTCCTCCAGGCATATCCAACAGAAGTCATATTTACACTGCATGGAGAGAAACAGGCAGCAGGGTTCATCTCATGGTTTTACGGACAGAATCTTACCAAATTAAAAGCGTATATCTTCATTTTGAAGCTTTAAAATTAGCTAGGAAACTATGGTAGATATTTCTATAGCTGATAGACAAGAGGGAAAAATAAAAAAAAGGTAAAAAGTAGGAAGGACATGTAGGAGAGATTAAGGGAGGAAATATTGACTGGGAGGAACAACTGAAGCAGGGGTGATTCGATAGGAATCTCACATTTTGCAAAAGTAGGGATCAAAGTCCAATAAGACATTTTTCCTCCTATGTTCATCCACACCTGCAAACTGTTAAAATGTAATTCTAGATCTTTCCAGACTGTATATGACTCTAACAAGTACAGTTATAATCTATCATCCTTTAATCACTAATCGGTCCAAACAGAGGATTGGCTGCTTACTTTGGCACACTGCATGTGGTTGCAGCCCTCATTCTTCTGAATGGGCGACTTGCAGTTGGCACATGGTTTGGAGTTGGTCAACAACCACAGGCAGTTTGCAGCGTCCTCGTAGGCCTCGCTCACACCTGCCACTGTGTAAAAAAACAAAACAAAAGCCCAAAAACATTTAAAAAAATTCTGCCGTCAATCAGATGTAAGACAACCGAACACCTGCCAGACTGTTAAAAAGATAAATTGGAGACTTCCTGGTAGGGGGATCTGACAGCTGCAGGAAATGGACTAAAGCAAAATTTCCTGGAAAAAGAAAAAAAAAAAAAGGATGGGCTTACATTCCTCAGGCTTCATCTCTGTGACTTTCTGGAGCCAGTTCCTCCACATCTGACAATCGCATGGCTCATGGGCCTCACCGAGGCATTCCCTGCAGACATGGAGGGTGAGAAACAGAAATAAAGCACAGAGAATTAGATAATTCATCATAGAAGTGGCTTGTTTCTTTAAAATACAAAAGAAAGATCAAAGAGTTTGTCAAACCACAAGCTTAAATATTAAGTTAATCCTTTTTCACGATGTTAACACAGATTCTTGGGAGTCGGTATGTATCCATGCCTGCAGAATAATAAAACAGTGTTTACCAGCAGAACAGGTGACCCTTGCCACAGTCGACAGCTGGAGATGGCAGCAGGGGGAAGCTGTGGGGGTCGCTGTCTCCGGGGCCGGGTCTGGTGAGCCTCACTGCTCGCTCACACCGAGCCGCAGGACACCAGCGGATAGATGGATTGTTTTCCACAAAGGCCTGCAAAACACAGGCAAACATACACAAACTCAAAATATGAATAATATGAATTTTTATCCTGATATTTTCTGATAAAATCCTGATATTTTATCTTATTTTTATCCTAAAAAATATGAGTTTTTATCCAAAGATTTCAGTAATAAGCTGAACACAGCGTTTCTACCTTGATATCAAACTGCAGGTACCGCTGATCCATCTCTCTAGAGACCACGCTCTCGATCACATGAACAGGTACCAGCTGGTAACACTCATAGGCTGGGCAGAAGATATTGTGAGCATCGCCTTCCTGAATCTTTACATTAAGAAACCTGAAGAAAAAACGATAAACACAGCAAAAAGTAAAAAAAGGTCAGATTTTCACCTCACAAATACATCTACACACTGGAGCGGAGGAGCTTACCCCTCCCAGCAGCATCTGCAGAACTCATGACCACAGGACATGTCAATCGGGTCTTCAAAAACTGAGATGGAGCAGAGACAGATGCCACACTGTGAGGAGAAAACAAGAGAGTCATAATCTGTAGTTGCTTTGTTTACATAGTATTATTTCATCCATATGATCGAACAGTTCCGCTAAGCTTTAACACTGTTCGCTTTGTATTAGTGCAATGCATTTTTATTCTTTATATAACTATTTGGAGCAATACAACCGTGCAACAGTATTTAAATTGTTCATTTGTCTCATAGTTACCAAACACAAGTATTTCATTTCCGTTATGTGTGACCGAGCAAAACAAAGAGGGGAATAACTTAGGGGGAAGGAAGAATTATACAAGGTTTCATTTTTCCTGAGTCAACACGTTGGTTGATCACTCTGATCATGGCTCTACTAGCTTTGCACATCCACAACAATATTTTTCCGAACTTTTCTTCAAAATATTGCATTTGAATATATTCATTTTCAAGTCTTGCTGCTCTTAGATTTATGGTTGGACTTTGACTAGTCCTTTTAAACATGTTTTCACCTAATTTCCCTGCATTAAAATCTATTTATACCATGGTGAGGGTGAATACCTGATTCTG
Source organism: Cyprinodon tularosa (assembly GCF_016077235.1). NCBI lineage: Eukaryota > Metazoa > Chordata > Actinopteri > Cyprinodontiformes > Cyprinodontidae > Cyprinodon > Cyprinodon tularosa. The sequence goes on along the minus strand of NW_024039240.1, from coordinate 703,711 downwards.
ATTGGCTGCAGGGCATCATTAAAAAGCGTGGTAGGACACCTATAAAAAAGTTGTGCTCAATAGCCTGATTGTTTGAAATTATTGTGATGGCTTTCATTGAAGGAATACTTTATAATTACTTAATTCGCAGTGGACGCACTGCTGCTTCTAAGGCCACAGCTGGTTGCTTTGACAACGCATCATAACAAGAGATATAATAAACACATCACTGAGGTACTTCTTGTCAAAAACCTACAACTTTATCAATAAAAAAAAATTACAGTAGACAATGAAGTTGTCCAAAAGACATTTAGCGACTGTTCTTGCCTTTTGCTCTTAAAATAAGTATTAGAGATATTATAGATTTGAAATAAGATTAAGTTTTGTGCTTATTTCTAATCCAAATCATCATTTTCCCTTGACAAATTCTCTTATCTGTTCAAATCAAAGGAAAATACATTCTTTTTCAATAAATAAAAATTACTTCTGTTTAAATTTGAGCTGTTTACTCAGTTGATTATAAGTTGATTATCAGTGGACTAAGCAGGATGATGGCTGACTAGGTGTTTATTGTCAGAAATGAATAGACCGAAAGCAACTGTCTGAGTCAAAGTGAAAGGCTGTTTATAACTCCACGTCATGAAATATTTTCTGATCATGGACGCCTCACTGGGCATTATCCTTTACACGTAGCTTACACGGGTCGGGCTGCAACGTGAAACCCAGTCATGAAGCAAGTAGGTGGAGCAAAAACAACCCCCATAGCATGATACTCCCACCACCGTACTCAACCATATGGATGGTGGGTTTCAGGTGATGTATTAGTTTCTTTGTCAGACAAAGCAATTTACAAGTAAAGGTAAAGATATACATTTTCATCCTCCTCTGCATGTTTGCTAATGGGAGTCCTTATGGCTTACCATCCCAAACTGCTCTCATTCTACCATGTTTTTCATAAACAGGTCAGATTTATGGAGTTTTCAAGTAAAAGTTAACAGACATTCTGGCACCTGAGCTGTGGATCTCTGCAGCTCCTCCAGAGGCCTTTGGCTGCTTCTCTTATTAACCAGCATTTTTCTACCAACCTGTCTGTTCTGTTTCATTGTCTTCATATTTTTTTGTTCTCTAACAAACCTCTGAAGCCTTTGCAGCAATTCTGACGCTATAAAAATCACCCAAGGTTGTAATACTCAGGTGGAAAAAAAAGTGACATTTAATCCACCTAATATGATTTAAATAAGTCCCCATACTAACTAACTAATGTCAGACAACTTAAATAAGTCACTTATTTAGTGAACTGTTTACTAAATAGGTGACTCATACAGGTGACTGTTTTACTGGGTTTTATTACTTAAGGAGGACACCATATAAATGTTCTAAATGCTTCCTTTGGAAATGTTTTTAAAATTGGAGCTTTTTAAATAGATAATATAAAGATGCATCATTTTCTAATAATTTCATATCATTTACCACTTTGTGCCGTCATAAATATAAATTAAAATAAAACATTTGTTTTTGTACCACCAGCAGTTGCCTTAACCAGTTCAAGGTGCAAGATTACCATGGTTAGAAAGTTGTACCATCAATTACTGCATTTGAAAAGACCCCGACCGAATCCATATTGTGTTATAATTTGAAATGAACTGCATTAGCTTGAAAATGAATTGCACTAAATACAAACAGAGTTTCATGGATTGATACTGAATTGGCTTTAAAAATGTATTTACTCCGTTTTAAGTTCCAGATCTTTCTTTGTGCCAGATAACTTGTGACAAATTTAATTAATCAGTGCAAAATAAATCTAGTAAAATTCATTTTCAAATGAATGCATTTAATTTCCAGTTAGATGAATAGAAATTCAGTCAGGGTAATTTAAATTCTGTCTCTACTGGAACGAAGTTCTGACCATAGGAATACCCCTGTTAAGGACTCTGTAACCCATTCAACACCTAAGGTCTGAAAACATTCACAACCTTTCCCCCCAGTTGGATGTTCTGAAAGAAGAATGATTTGCACTGAATCTGCAATTTTAACTTCCCCTAAAAGCTACAATCAACCAAAGCCTATTTCTTAGTGAGGGAGCAAAGAAGAGAGGCTGCAGGAGAGATGTTAAATACCTCCACTTTCACCAGAGAAAGGAGATATCTACCTGCTTCTGCCATTAACCCATCAGACAGGTTCCACATCCCATAGTATCCTCATGAACTCTTCGCTTATTTCTCACCGTAGCAAGGCCCTCCTCTCCAGGTGTGAGGCAACTGTCAGTGGGGGAAGTGAGAGTGAGCGTCAAAGGTGAGCGTGGGGTCCTAGGGGTGCGTGGAGACGGCAATGTATCCCAGGCATTGTAGCCGCTGGGCGGAGGGGTTGGCATGGTGACACCGGAGCGCTGGCAGCAGCCTTCAGCATCAGACATCCAGGCTTCCAGAAGCTTCTCTCTGTCCCAATCTGGACAGAAGAAAGAAAATACTTAACCACCAGTATGCAAATATTCTGGAAGAATATCCGCTTTGGCTGAGTGATTATCACACCGTGCGCTCGAAGCAGGGCTTCAGCAGTGAAAAGTGGAGCTTGCAGCATGTCTGCAGTCTCGACTATCAGCATGTCCTTCAGTCGGCGTAGATCCTGAATCTTTAGTCCCTCGTAAGGCTTAAGAGGCCAGAGAAAGAGGGACAAATAGCCAGGAAAAAAAACACAAAAAGAATGAAGTCAGTTTTATTCATTAAAAATGTGAAAAAAATAAATGTGTAACAAAATGATGCAGAAATGATGGAGATGGATATGTGGGGCAGAGAGGTTGGGGGTAGTCATGGTGGTAGGATGGAGAGATTACGTATTAGCATGGATTTGGCTGCAGGACTACAGATAAAACTGGTATCTGTTGGCAGCAGCAGCTGCTGCTATACAGTAGCACAGTACTGGTTCCCTGTATGCATAGAGGCTGAGAAAGGGGAGAAGTGGTCTGGCATGTGCTTACCCTAAGAACCACTAAGCCGTGACCTTTATTAGAGAAGAAGCTCTATAAAGACTATTCTGTTGACAAAATCAATCATTTACAATGTTGGAAAGCAGAGAAGCCGATCACTTTAATCAAAATAAAAAAGGCAAGATATATTAGGCAATAAGGAAATAGCTTTTAATTTGTTTTCTTCTTTTATTTAACTTTAAGCCCTTTCATGGTTTTAATAGGAAAAAAAAACTTTAGTTTTACATGTTTGCTAACAAAATAATCTATTTCTTGTTATTTCAAAACTTAAAATCTATTTTCTGATAGAATTTTAAAACACATTTTCATGGTTTTGGTTGAGTTTTTGAAATTTAAATAAAGCATCCTAGATGAACAACTAACATAGAACAGTTTTAGAAAGGAAATATTTGATTAATAGATCTAATATAGAGAAATATAGATTTTAGAACCTCGGATCTTGATTTTTTTTTTCTTTTCTTTCGTTTGGGATTTTTCTTTCTTTGCTTAATAATGCATACCTCATTTAAGATAAAAATGCTGCAGCAATGATTAGCATTTATTTATTAAAACACCTAAGCATTATTTTATACTTATGAACTAAAAAAGTAAAAAAAAAAAAAAAAAATGTCTTTATAGACCAAAAATTCCAAGAATTAATGCTGATTCATAAAAAGTGATACAAACTACTCGTGTTTCCAGTATGATTTGCTGAGTAGCGCCAATAAAAGGAAAATTGTCCAATTTTGACCTCAAGAAAACCTATTTGGCACATCTCTTATCATAATCAAATATTGACACATCATGTTTAGGCAATAAATACATTTCCCGTGATAAATACATCTATAGATGCGTATCTAGAGGTACACTCTTTTGCAATATTAAGCAGATATAAATATGCAAGAAGCCCCAACAGCCCTGCTGCTATTGCCAACATAATGACATAAAGTCTAAAAGGTAAATACCAACCTATCTTCAATAAACATGGTCTAACTGTCATGACATTCATTTCATCCATGCGTGCATTGCCGATGAAAAAAGGGACCTCAGTATCAAAATCTTAGAAAAAGAAATTTAAGAGGTACAAGAAAGGTTCAAAATAGCTTAGGCCAGCGGGAAACTCCCAGATCTCGTGGCTTTTGTCTCACCTCCTTGTATTGCATCAGGCGGCTTTCACCGTGTGCATCTCTGCTTGACTGCTGAGCTGAGGCGCAGGAGAAAACCATCTGTGACTCCAAACTGAGCGCCAGGTCGGTGTGGTGGTGCCGCTCGGCATGGTCGCATGGCGTCAGCTTGTCCTCGTCCTCCACAAACAGATCAGCCTCGCTTTGAATCAGCAGCTAAAAACGGGTAAAATTAAAGAGGAAACAAAACTACATCTGGAGAAAACTAAATTACCCATAGAAGCATTTATTGAAGCACTTTCACTAAAGATTCAAGGGACAAATTTATCTTACCTAAAAACTAGAATAACTTGACTTTTTGTATTTTTTGTGAAAAACTGCCAAAGTGGGTCTCTTTGTGGGGGTGGAGACAAGAGAGGGGGAGAAACAGCAGCTGAATAAGAGGCCATTAAACTGCCTATAAGCAAAATGCATCTTTAATTTTCCTTAAATTTCTGTAAATTAGTGAAAAATATGGTAAAAAAAAAAAAGAAAATACAACTGAAGAGAGCATTTAAAAATAAAAATAAAAACACAACCTACTGTTTTTTAACCCCTGCGTCACATATCACAAACCTCACTGTGCTTCATCAAGATCTCAAGCAAAATATCAACACAATACAAAGTCAATCTTCTGGAAAAGAAGGAAAATCATAACAGTTCTTAGATCTGCCACACAAAAAAAGAATAAAATCTGAGCAGCCCCACTTGAGACACAAGGCTTCTCTCATATAAAGCTTCATCTACAAAGAAAACCTTAAGCTTGTGGATAACTTAACATTAAAAAAAATCCATAGCTCTGCTAACATTAGTTAATGTTATGTGACCTCTTTAGAATAATTAATAATTCCAGGTTTAATAATGTGCCTTTCATATATATGATGGTGTTAATTCGAAAAGAGCTTTAAATATGCTGTTTTTAGGTTAAACAGAATAAAAGCACCGCAACTTTTTGTTTGCTGCAGAATGAATCAGTTGAAATCTGACTAGTCTTAATATGAGCTGATATTTACTGCGGCTCTGCATCCAAAATGAAAGAACATAAATAAAAGGAAAGTTTCAAAAGTTCAAAGCTGGTAGAGACATGGTCCAGAAGACGCGCAGCAATGACTGCACTGAAAAATGCATTCTTGTTTTATTTGGGAAGACATTGATTTCCTTTCACCCAAGTTACATACATGTACTTTAAAATTTTTTTTAAAGTGAATGAAAAGCTTGGCTTGGTGAGTTTTTGTGTTGTTTTTTTAAGAGTATGTCATCTTAACTACAGTCTCACCTCCACGCAGCTCTTCATTCCTGCAGCAGCAGCGTAGTGCAGACAGGTGCTGTGGTGGTTGTCGGTGGTGTTCACGTTGGCCTTCTCATACTGGCCACTTTCCAGCCTAGCTCCAGTCCAGCTCAGGATCATCTGCCCTCACATCATTTGTTTTTTGGTTGTTAACTTTGTTGAAAGAGCATGTAAACCAGGTATCATTGGTTTGGTCGTACCTGGAGGCAGTCTGAGCGGCGCTGCTCATCCCTCTGCGGTCGGGCCAGCCGCGGAGACAGCGCTCCCTCTGGCAGAAGCAGGATCTGCGGGCCTTGGCACAGCACGTGGAGGCACGTCTCATTGTGCACATTACGCTTGTTTGGGTTTCCCTCTTTGCTGAACAGGAACGACCTATTTGGAGCAACCAAGAGAGAAGACAATAGGTGAAAAGCAGAATAAAAACAGTGTGTCGGAGGAATAAATAAGAAATAATCTGGAAAGGAAGGCTCAAGAAAATACAAGACAAGAAAGAATAATAACACAGATGCCCGGAAATGTCAGGACACTCCAGAGGAAGAGCAGATAGAAGGAGGAGAGGCAAAATGATAAAATATCGACCATTTCTGTTCAACATCTCTGAGATAATTGTCATGCTGGCTGACACATGGGGATTAAACGAATGAGCCTGTTGCAAGAGTCAGGATGTTGCTGTAGTTCTGTTTAGCAAATAGTTTTCCTTTTGCCGTTTGTCTGTCAAAGTCCCCATTTACAGATTAGAGCTTTTATTTGGCACCGTGATGCTTATTCAACGGAAAAGGATGAACTCAGATAACCTGATTCTTTTAGATCTATGAGTCTTTCTCATTCCAATTTAATAAGAAATAAAACAAGACATAACGGATTATAAAAATCAAAAGCCTGTTCCCCTTAAAATGTGACAGTTTAACTCACGATAGGTTATTCAGACAAGCCTCACAATGTCCTTAAAATCTATCCTAGATGATTCGCTCACCATAACCATCTTAGGATCCAAATGATCCAAAAGATATTTGCCTGTAAATGTGCAACAAACACGTGAAAACGTTTGTTATTAGTATTTCTCCACATCATTATTAGTATTTCATTATTATTAGTATTTCTCCACATCTATTTTCCTTTTTGAAGCAAAGCTACTCAACAGCTCAGCACCCTTCATAAAAAAAAATAATAATAAAAAATAAAAAAGTATTTAAAACTGAATATTTTAAAGTAAAATAATGTAAATTTACATTTTTGTAGGGAGGCCACTAAAAAGCATTTGCATCCTAATGTCCCAGTGTTGCAAAGAAGAAAGAATTTGAGAATAAAAACAAAACAAAAAGAGATAAAAAAAAATAAATCTTTAGGATGATGGTTATAATTAGGTTATTTAAATTAGCTCCAATGTCACACCACATCTGTAACAGCTTTTACATAAAATAATTAGGGATCCACGATATTGGGATTTTGGCCGATATCCGATATGCCGATATTTTAAAACTCACGTAGCCGATAACCGATACCGGTGTTAAAGTTGGACAAATATAAGTAGTCATTGAAAATAGCAGTTTTGTTATCCATTTCTGACACTTTGAAAAATAATATACTCAAATATATTTTCATATGCTGATATCAAATTGATTTTTAAAAACGCGGTATCGATCTATTTTACTTTCAAAATCTCGTGATATTTCATCGTTCTGTTACAAACTCTCGTGATATTTTGCTAATTCTCGTGAGATTTTGTTAGTAAAATAGATCGATACTGCGTCAATATATCAACATATAAAAATATGGCAAAGTTTCGTGAATTTTCGGGGGATTTCGTAGAATAACGATGACATATAGCAATATTTCATTAATAAAAGAGATTGATATGGTGTTTTTAAATGGCAATATACAGTATCAGCATATGAAGATATTGTGATATTTTAATGTATCAATATTTTTTCCCTCGTCTTTAGAAGTTTTTAAGGAAGAAGAAGTAGTATTTTTTTTTAGACTATAGAAACTCAGAAGCTGATCAAATATCAGGTTAAATATCGGTGGGGTGGCCGATGTCCGATATTCAGTTTTAAGGCTGATACAGGCCGATACCGATGGTGGGCCGATTATATTGTGCATCCCTAAAAATAATGGCTAAGAAAAAAAAAATGTAGGTGTGCATCAGTATAAAAATTTTGTTCACTAACAATATAACTTGTTAACATTGCCGTTGATTACATAGGGCATTTGGGGCTGTTCCTTAAGGTCTCTGAATGGGGTGTGTAACATTGGTTGGGCTGAAAATGGCATATTTGCTGTCCTATGAGCCCTAACGCAAGCCTGTTGAATTCGCCTGTTTTATGGTGGAAGTTTAGAATTGTGAGATTTGGAGAGAAAGGAGGAGTCGATGGGGTTTGAACTTCTCTGTACGTCCATTTCACCCACTGAACTATCGTTATCCATCTATGACGATGAAAACTCGGTTTTGCATTCTATGATCCCTTTAAGTCACCAACATATCGATACCAATCATGAAAAAAATACATACATACAATGCATTGAATAAAATGTATATATTGCGCTTTCTAAAATAAATCGAGAAAAACAAAGAAGGTGACTTTTTAACTTGTCTTTGGCATGAAATATTGAAGTTAAGCATGGCAAGCTAATAAAAAGCCGTCTCCATTGGATCGGCAAAATTGCAAAAAAAAAATTCCTGTTTGCTCCGTCTGCTTCCCTTTTATCCAGCTGGTGTTTTTTTACAGCAGCATATCACTAAATATCTTCTGACGGTTAAATATTGTTACTAAATTATACAAATTAACAATTACAACCCCACTGCAAGTTAATTGATTTTAGCAGCTTATTATTTTTGATAAGAATATTAAATATCACACCCTTCTGTCATTTATACCCATCAGGCCTGCTTACTCTTTTAAAAGATGAGTGATTAGGACCATTAATTGAACTGGTCTAAGTCAGAGCGCAGATCAAAAACCAGAAACTTAAAATACAAAATAAAATAAAAAAGAAATCGAAACCACTAAATCACCCCTCCCATGGTAGCTATATAAACCACTATCTCCCTACTTTGGCAAACAAAGACAGTCGGGAGCGTGAGTGTGTTCACACCTGTGTTTAACTTCTACCTGGATGTAATCAGAACATCCAGGACAACCAGTTCATTTCCTGGTCTGAACGGGGCAGAAGAATCAAAAGTGCTTCCGAATATGCAGCCCTGCATTTCCCCGCTCGACCCACTTATCCTGTCAGCCACAGGCCCCTGCAGCCTGCTCTAATCACAGCACACAGCCAGTTCACTCGCACAGTAATAAGCATTAATTATTCCCTCTCAGCTCCAAACCAATACCCCGAGCCTCAACACATTTACATGCACAAAAGCCCTCCGTTCGAGCTGAACAGAGTTGAGTCCAACTTGGAAAAAAGCTCTCGGGGGTCAACTTTAAGAAAAACATGGGGTAAAAATGTATAGGTCTCTGTGGGAAATGAAGGTTTAAAATTCTTAATGAGTAGAAAGGATTATTAAGGTTACACTTCCTGATCTTCGTCCCTTTTCCTATAGAAGTTGTGTTTGTTTCCCTCAGTTTTCTCAGAGGAATATATCACAAGCCAACTTTAGAAGCATGACTAAGAATGAACGAGACGTGTTAAAAATAATTTGGGAAAGGGGGGAAAAAAAGAAACCCTAACTGTGCACCCAGCCTGTCTTCTTATAATAGTCCGTATTTTGTCTGAGATTTCTCCGCTTGTCTCCGTCCAAGTGAGGCTGCTGGAACAAAGAAGCATTTCCTGCAACGCTTATCAGAAGGGAGCGCAACATTCAGCACGCCTCCCAGGCCTATTATAGGTTAGTGGAAAGGAACACAAATAGCACACCAATTGATTCGCCGTGTGCAATGTTCTCAGACACATTAAGCAGCCCTTGATTTTTTCCCCCACAGAACCTAAATGTTCATGCACACATGCAGATGCACATATAATTGACTGGCTTTTTCCAACAGCTTCCTGTTTGAATGGTGGAAAGAAAGGCTAAGGAGGAGATAAAAGGCCCTGACTAAATATCCAGCTGTCTCTGCCAGCAGTAAAAAAAAAATCTCTACAGGAGGAACAAAAAACAACACACTGATGTCTCAATCCACATTTGTTCCTTAGGTTGACCATTATATTTTGACTTAAGACGTAGCAGGGCTGCTTAAGGCCTCTTGTCTTGACAGTGTTGTTGTCAGACCAGTTGTTCAAGAGCAGATACTTTAATCGAATGTGAAGAAACTGAGACTCCCAACAGCACAATGCAGAGGATTACAATCTAATAATACTCTTACAGGGGAGCTGTTGAGATTCAGCATTGTACTTTCATTAAGTAGAGAAGACCCTGAAGAAATTGTTCCTAAAATATGAGCACAACCTACATCAAAAAGTGAATATAATCCATAAAGAAAAGTAAGACGGATTCTTCTTTCATAAATCCATGTTCAGACGTCGGCTTAATTAAATCCTTCTCCACATCTTCAGCTTGTAAAACAATGCTGATGACCTGGTATATATATATATATATATATATATATATATATATATATATATATATATATATATATATATATATAAATTAAACTAACTCTGACACCAAATGATAACACTGCACTTTTTTTTTTATAACAGGTCTAGTAATGCTTATAAAGAGGTGTTGTACTACACTTCAGGGTATAACAATCGAGATCGTTGACAAATTATATATGTTAATTATATCTTCAAATATTGTTTTATAAAACAAGTTGCATCTGTTTAATTTGGGGTTTTACCATTTTAGTCGCGGTTCGACACGCTACTTATTTAATTAGCCAATATTTATTTCAGTCCAAGCAGTCCTTCCCAAACTTGAATATTCATACTGCGACAATTATAACTCTAAGTATATGGTAGGGTTCTTATATTTTACAACTGCAAGATTTCTGAAAGGGTTTCAAGGAGAAAGTAGGACGTAAGAAGACCCCTTTATTCAACACCGGCCACTCTGAGGACAATTACAGTAAAAATTCAACCGGACCTCCAATGGAATGGCTTAGATTAAGGCATATCGTTAAGCTAGAATGGCCTAGTCAAAGTCACTACCTAAACTTAAATGAGAATCTCTGAAGACTCTTAACCATTACTGCTCAGCCTCCAAATCAAGCAATTGGCTGAGAAAATCAGACTTCCAAGCAGAAAGAAATACCCAGATAGACTAAAACATCGACTCAAAAGCCCCCCCCCCTAAAAAAACAAAGAAACAAAAATCGAATATGTTGATATAATTGCGGGCTACCATATCTTCCGGCATTATTTGGATGTCCTAACTAGAGCTGCAACAATCAATCGGATTAATCTTGATTAATCGATTATTGAACTAATTTAGTAATCGATTAAATGGAGTGTAGAGACTCTAAAACATGTCTTTAGCTGACAGAGCAACCCAGTTAGAGCAGTAACTATACCAAAAGTGTAAAAAAAACAAACGATGTAAACATCTTGCATTTAAGATAAAAAAAAATGTGTCTGTCAATTTGCTCTATCTAGATCTCCTCAAGTGGAAATGTCCTAAATTCACCTGGTTTAATTTTATAAAAAAGTCTTCTTTAAGGAACCTTTGGCCATCTGTTTATTAATTGATTAAATCAAAAAAATTATTTGCATTATTTATTACTCGATTTGCAAAAATAATAGTTATAACCATAGTTAGAACAATATATTCTAAACTGCTACCCAGGAAGACTGTTTTCATGCTCTTACGTAACGGCTACTCTATCTTGTAGATCTTGTTTTAGCAGCACTCAGCATTAGTGCAGTGATGTTTGTAAAGCTCTTTGCAAACTCATTTCATAAATGCAGTTTAAAACAACTTGCCAAGTGCCGTTTGCGACTGTTTATAGAGAATGGCTGGCGATAACCGTACGTGACAGGGACCCCTGTGACTTTGCAGGGGTGTTTAAACTGATATACTGTTAAAGATTCTGTGTTTTCTATTCTTTTTAAATTAAAAATAGTACATATTTAGATTATTTTTATTCAGATCAGTGTTTATTCAGATAAACACTAATGAAAAAAGAAGACTGCTAATGTATTTAAAGATAAAGTAGCAAAACATATTTAATCAATTACTTATCAGCAACAGCAAATGTGGAAGTACAAACCAGAGACCAGCTTCGTCATTTTAAACTTAGGTCATAGGCATTCGTCTAAGGAGGGGATGTTCCAGGAAAATCTCCAAGATTAGCTACTGTAGCTCTCAGAAGAGAAAGAAATCATCAAAAAATGTGAACTCTTCACGTTCATATATAGGATAAAAGTTCAGTGTCATGATAACAAAAAGATAGAAAGACCAGAGAAGTGTAGTTTGGTTGAAATTGATTAAATTAGACCTTTTTTCTCACCTTATTTTAACCAACTGAAAGTCTTATTGAATAGTCTCCTTTTAAAATATGAAATATAACTGGTGACATATAGTACACTGTAGCAGGTTTAGTGGAAAGCAAACAGGAGATATAACGTATATCTACAAGAAGCATGGTGGTGCAGGGATGACGATCTGGGCTTACCACAAGGCTGCCATGCATTTCTGTAATTTTCAGCTAAATGTGAGGTTATATCCTTGGTAGTCAAACTGGCAGTTACATAAGAAATAACTCTGAAAGCAGAGAAAATAAAACCTGCAACACAGTGGAAAATAAAACGCAGACCGAGCTGTGGGAGATTTAAGGTCAAGGACGTTTCTAGGGTGTAGTTTTGTTTGAGGGGAAACAAATGCTTACTGATCAGTGTCTCTGATCAACTTACCTTAAAATTTTATGAGATCTTTTTTTTCAGGGATTAAATTAGTAATGGAAGATAATTGTATAACAACGGCCTGTGATGCAACTGTTTTTTTTTTGCCCCTGTAACTGCAGTTTCATAACAAATTAAGTGAGATTTCATTTCTTTTAAACTCAAGGCTGATACATTTCCTTGTGGACTGTGGCGTCATTCAGAATCTCTGTGATGAACCTATTCTTTTCCATCTCAATTCACTCATGACTCATTGCTTTTCTTGATATCCGCCTGAAAAAAAGTAAAAAAAAAAAAAAAGTGAATAACAAACCTGAGCAGCCGAGTCATGGCATGGCGACATACGTAGTGCAGAGGTGTGTTATGCTGGTACTGCTCCCCGTATGATGCGTTTGGGTCCAGGCCGTCCCTGAACTGAGGGTTGCCCTCATACAGCTGCCAAGCCAGTGCCTCGTCCCCGCTCACCAGCGCCTTGCGGAACTTGGTGGCCGTGTTGCCCATTGCGCTCCGCTTGCAGTGGGCCCCCTACTGGGAGCTGTGGCAGATCACTCAATGCTTGCCTACACCTCACTCTTCCTCCTCCTCCTTTTCTGCCTCCCCCGTTCACCGCAGGTCACACTTTAAAGCAACATGCTTCTGCATCCTCCTTCCCTGCACATAAGAGAAAGGCAGGAGATTGATTGGAGGAAACAGTGCCACACAGGAGGAGGACTAAGTAAACAGAAAGAAAAAAGGTTATGAAGGAAATGACAGGGAACTTTGAAGTTGCGATAAAGAAAGAAAAGATGGAGGGAAAGAGCCCCAATCGATCAGCGCATCGATTGATCAGCTGATGTTCTGCAACGAGGACGTTATCTCCGCAGACATAAAAGAAAACAGAGAGAAGGACCAAGAAAGGAAGGAAGATAAGAACTGAGAGGTAGAAGCTAGAAGAGTCAGTTAATGATACCCGTTATTGATCTGCAAGTCAGATGATGAAAAGCATTGTCAATATCACCACAGCTGGCCACTGGGGAGTCTAGAGGGAAATAGCTGCATATTATTACACAGTTTATACACTTTCCAGGCACTGAAGGTCTGAGAGCGAGTTAAACCATGCAGCACTGATGCACCGAGCCGGAGCAGTTTTACTTTCTCTGGTCAGCACTAAACCCAAAAATCACAGCAATGGCTGCTCCCACAGAAACGCTGATAATAAAAAGAGTCCCGTCATTTTTGCTTTATGTCCAGACAGAGATGCCAGGTTGGATTAGAGAGCTTTCTTTATCAGCTTATCTTTACTTACTTTATTTATTTTTTTTGAGTGACAAGAGCAAAAAAAAAAAAAAAAAAATCTGTAATGAAGCCAAATATCTTTATCCCAGCAATGTTAATCCTCTGATCTGTTCTCATTTATGAGACTTTTTCTTTAGATATGACAAACAGAGAGGGAGACAAACACAAACAAACACAGCGTCTTCCTCTGGTAGCATGTTGTACATAATCACCGTCCTTATCAACGTGTTCTACTTCGTTTCCTTCCTGATCCTCCCCACCTCTCTCTCTTCCTTAGAAACAGTTTAGTCTGTGTAAAACGCACGAGCATACACACAGCAATGTCCCGTAACGAGTGAAGTGTGTGACGAGTGCATGGGTCTGCGTGCGTGCTGGGCTGCCGAGTGTATCATTACAGTCCTTAGTCTATAGCCATCTGTCTGGTCTTTACAAAAAGACCTGAGCTTTGAAACCTCTCAATGAGCCCCCCCCCAATCACATGACGATGAAGCTGCCAAGAATGAGAACATTTCTAAGTTCTCTTAAAACATTCTGCTTCTCAATAGAACCAGACTGGTGAAGTCAGTAGCAACAGTTAATGGGTCAGTCTGTCTGCCTCCCTCCCTCTTTTTTTTTTTTTTTTTTTGCACAACAATTTACTTCCAGTTCACTTCACCCTCTCTGCCTCTTTTACTAAATAAGGGCAGGGAGTCTGGTGAAGAAGGAACCTAGGAATTCCAGGGATTACACAGGTTGAACTTGGCGGCCTTCCTGAAAGTTATAATGCAGTGTAAGAGGAACACGTCACCCAGTGGTCAGAAACGTTGGACCGATTCCGTGCAAACTTTTCAGTGTAGAAAGCAGATATATAAAGCTTATCATGGAAAAACCCACAAAGAGTAATACGTTTAATTTATTCCAGCAGGCTGCTCAAGCCTGATTTAAACAGTTCCCACTCAGTTGTTTCGGAATAGGTTAAGAAAACAAAACTAGAGGAAAGACTGATGATTGGATGAATTTTGTCAATTTGTCGTGATCTTTAAGCAACAATCAGAAAACTGATCAAATGCAAGCACAGAGACAGTATCAAAGTTTAGTTCAGACTGCGGTTTAAAGTATGTTTAAGGTGTTATTTTTTTCATACCCGGATTTATGATTAACAAATAAAATGACAAATTCTCCAAGCTTCAGGGAAACAAGTTATTTCTATTGCTGCTAAAGATCAAATAAAAAACAATTATTAAATTATTAAGAAACAAATGCTTCACATTATTTTCCTTTAATTTTTCTACATTCAGGAAAATAAAGACAGAAAGAAATCCATACTAAACATTTTGCATTTCTGCCCTTCATTCATTGACACAAGTAGCCTATATTAAACTAACATTTTAGGGTTATCTACTCAGTCATCCAGCTGGCTGCTTAACAGACTTCCTGATTTGAAACCAGTCATGCATCAGAACCAGCATTATTTTTCACAGTAACGTGAGCTCACTGGATAACCTGTTGGGGAAGCCTTTGCTCCTCAAAATGCATCAGTGGCCATGGCTCACCGTTTCCTTGTTGCCAGTTCCTTCCTCTTCCATCACAGACTGGGAACACCACATAAGAACTACAATTTTACACACTTAGCTTTTATCAGCCTTACTTAGATGCTTGCCTTTTACTGTTTTTGTATTCTAACAAATCTGCTTTGAGGACACAGCACTTACCACACTGCCTTATATATCCCAACCAATCACAGGTTTCATATCTGTGTTATTTGCTACACTGGGCAGTATGCATATAACACCTAAATGGGGTAAAACCAATAAGTCATTCAGCTTCTTTACTTTACATAGAAACACCTAACAGGAAAATGTACCTTTTTTTTTTAAAGAAAAGAAAAGTTAAGACAGTTCTTCCAATTAGCTAGAAAGCAACATGAAGCAATAGGTGGAGGAGGGGCAGCATTGTGTTACTATGCATCTCTTTATAAAGTCCTTTAAAGTTACTTCAGTTATAGTGGTTATAATAAAAACCTTTTGTTCCTTATTACGTAATACTAATCAAGGTCTGGGAATAAATAATCTGTTATTAACTAAGACTAATACTTAACAAGATTTTTTAATATAGTCATATAAGTGGAATCCAAGAATAACATCAAGTTAATAGCATTTTTTGTAAGTGAAACCACCTTCACTGCTCCTCGCCTCATAAAACAATAACAGGATGGTGAATAATCCCCTCATCTGCTACAGTTTAACAGTAGTTTAACAAAGTCTATTTGTCCAAACAGTTATAAAACTTGTTGAAGCAGCTGTGATGACACACGGAGCGACTTTTAGCCAAATTAGCCTAGTCACAGTGGATCAGCTACATATCCAGGTCAGACCTCGGCTTGTTTCCATCCAGAAATGGAGCAGCAAACAGCCCACTTCTCTCTGCATGTGTTTGACCATGCGGCCCCCCCTCGGTCTCTCTCTTTTTCTTTTTAACGCTCCTTTGTTTCAAACCCGCTGACAGTTTGTATGGATCACCAACCAAACAATGGGGAGGTGTGCATAAATGCTGCAAGTTATGAGCTTTTATGTTCGCTCTAACCCGTTTACAGCTCAGCTGTTTAAAAAAACGGTTTATTTTGGGAGAAGCGTTACCACCAACAGCCCCTAGAAAAACACCCAGCAGCCTCCCTCGGTGCTGTTACCGCGGCTAGCCAGCTGTCTCTGCGTGTTTCTTCTATGGTTAGCTGTTTGTGTGTTAGCTCCAGCTGCCTTTACTTACACGTATGGGAACTGGGGTGCCATCGTCTAACAAATGTCATTCGCTTCTCCGGGTTCCGTTTTGCTTAAGCATCCTCTCAGCCAGCTGAGCCCGGCGGCAGAGGACGGGAGAGAAGATGCTGCTGACAGCGGACTCTGCTCCGGCTTTACTTTTGTTGTTGCTAACACACAGAGCAGGATACAGCGCGCATGCGCAGTTCTGACAAAGAGACCCCTAGACAAGTGATGTAAGCGCTGACGTCTCGCTATGGTGGTCCGCCTACTTCCTGGCAAACAGACAGCTGACAAAAAAAAAAAAACCAACAACAACAAAAAAACGATAATGATACTCAAAAGAACTTTACTGTGATCAGACCCGTAGCCAGCATTGAGAAAAACCGAGATCATGTCCTCGGTATTTTCCCAGTTTTTGAAAAAATATTATTATTTTTTTATTCAAAGAATCAGATATTTTTTAATATTGCCAGAAGGAAATTACTTTATTACACACATTCAACACATGCCGTGACCCGGATTTTACCCGGGGTTGCTGCGGCCACAACGCAGAGTACTAACCACTATACGATCATGGCTGATGAGAAATGTCAAACTATATGTTGAAAATTGTTCTGACTTTGATTGGTGTAAAGATCAGCATGCATTCTCATTGTTAAAAAAAAATAAAGTCCACAATATATTATTGCAAGTCATTTGATTCATTTTGTAGCCCATGCACATGCATGGTGATGATGGTGAAAATACTAATAGTAGTAATAATAATTCAATATTAATAACAACTACACTCACTCACTCATACTCACTCACTCACTCACTCACTCACTCATACTCACTCACTCACTCACTCATACTCACTCATACTCACTCATACTCACTCACTCACTCATACTCACTCACTCACTCACTCACTCATACTCACTCACTCACTCACTCACTCATACTCACTCACTCACTCATACTCACTCACTCACTCACTCGCTCATTCTTACTCACTCACTCACTCACTCATTCTCACTCACTCGCTCACTCACTCATACTCACTCACTCACTCACTCACTCACTCACTCACTCATACTCACTCACTCACTACCTCACTCACTCACTCACTCACTCACTCACTCACTCACTCAAATACTCTAATTTTGTGAGTTTTGGAATTGTTATAATAAACATGTTCATATTCACCTCCTTGATGGACTTGTGATTTAACTCTCTTTTATTGTGATTTAACTATCTTTATTCACGTTTCCAAAATATATTTTTAAAAGTCACCATATTAGGATGTTTTTTTGTCAAGTAAGATTTACTGCAATATTTGACCTCGGTATTTCAAAAATCCTGGTTACGGCCATGACTGTGATCTTTAATTACTCAAAACAATGAAGTAATTGTTTTATAATATTCACAAAGGGATGAGAGAAAACCTATCAAAATCAATCAAACTATAGAACAGCTTTCATAATTTTAAGTGGACTTTGCAGATAAGAGAATAAAGAAAGGAGAAAATATAATATACCTAACCCAGAGTCATACAAACAAGAAATTCGTTTAAAAGTCATCCTTCCATTGTCTCCACTTATTTACAGGATTACTGGTGCATGTCTCTCTCCTGGGTGAGAGGTGGGTACATGATCCATTACAGATCACCAGTAGGGGACAACAGAGGAATAGTAAAAAGGATAGAACTGAGAATAGAATAAAATAAAATACAATATGATCATTTAAATGTTATAATTTTTTGGTTACTTATATCAAGTTTTTTGGTAACTTGATATAAACAACAACTTTCAACAAAGTGGTCAAATGTGGTCTGCAGGGTGTAACTTTTTCAAAAAAAATATCACAGTAATCTGCTGCCTACTGTGTGTGACGTTAACTACAGGAAGTTAAGTTCAAAAAGAGTTATTCAATAAAAAATTAAAAAGGTAAGTAAAATATTACAAAAGCTAGTCTAAAAGGTTAAAAAGCATGTTCTAACAAAAAAGTATTTTTTTTTTTTTTTTTTTTTTTTACAAATTTCTTATCAAAGCACTCTTAGATTTTTTTAACTAATGGCTTTATAAATAAAATAATTGTAAAACAAAACAAAACAGAGAGAACAAACTTACAGTTTTAGCAAAAGTTACATTAAAGGTCAATTTTAAGCAAAGTTTTTTTTTTTGGTGAGTTGTAATTTTATGGTAGACATTTTGTAAATGTTCCCAAGAGAAAACCAGATCTTCAGAACAACTTTAAGGCAGATACAGATATGGCTGCTGTTCTCCATGGATATTAAGAGAGATTAGCGCCCAACCTTTATCTTCAAAAAAAGATCCAGTAATAAATCATTGTATGGAAAAATAAATGTTATATTTATTAAAGAACAAAATAGGAGAAAAGATCATAGACTAAGGATATATCCTGGAGTTTCTCCAAATGCAGAATTTGCTGCAAAACCTTTGGCTACAATTTTTAAACTATAATATCAGTCCTCCTAATATCTGTATTAGAGGTTAAGATATTATGAAGGAAGTTGTAATATTATCTTATAGTATCAGTCCTAGATATGGACTATAAGATCATATGTAATGAATGAAAAAAAACACTGAAACCTTGGTAACTATGGTGAATCTTATATCTTTAGCAATCAAATTGTGACACCGCTGATGGAAGACAAGTATTCAAAAGTCTTTATTTTAATATACAAGAGAAATATACAAGTGTTTATATATATATATATATATATATGTATATATATATTTATATATAAAAATATATGAAAACATCATAACAGTGCCTCATTGTTCACAACTTCATGGAAAACCTTGTAAAAAACAATCAAGACTCCTACTTGTACTCAGAGACTTATTATACTCAAACAAAATTCAGGATTAGTGCTTTAAAATATAAAAACAAAACGCTATAGTTTTCTTTAACCCCATAACAGGAAGTAACTTTTTAAAATTAGATAAGCTGATTTTTTCTTTTTTGGCCCCAAAATTGTGCAATATTCTACATCACATTGTATCTAAAAAGACACCATGATATTTACAACCTGAGAATAAAAACTCAAAAATGACATGTCTTTCTTTCAGTCGTCGTCCTGACAGCAGATGCCCAGAAGACAGGCCTGGCACAGGTTTTTCTCATGGGGCTTGGTCCACACTTTATTAGAGGTTGTTGAAGATCCATCGTCGCTTTCCTCCTCTTCCCCGTAAATATTTTTCCGGATTTTTGAAATAAGCCTGAGCAAAGCATGTTCCACTTCTTTTCTGGAGAAACCCGGGAGATCAAATTCCTCATCCTGGCAACGACGACATGCCTGACCAAAGGGTCGCATGATCACTGTACCCCTGCCACCTCGCAGCCGGTAGCGGAACAGCACCACTGCTCGAGCTGAAGGCCAGGTTTTACCACAGGATCCACACTGGAATCTATGAGACAAACAAGAAGATGGATGCAGATGTTAGATTTTATTTCAGAGAAGTTTTTCTCTTTCCAATTGAATTATATAAAATTGGCAGCTTGCAGAGTTAGTGTAGTTCAATGATGCAGAGAACATTTGTTCCCCCCAAGTTCCCCCCACTATAAGAAAAGCATATCACATACTTTCCATAGGCACAGTGGGAATACACCTTCCAGCCTTTCCTCCTCTGTTCTTTGGTGACTTCGTCTGTCTGTGTGTAGTTAAAGTTCAGAGTCCATTCATCTCCATAATTCAGCTCATTGTCATCATACAGCAGTTCATCAAATATGTCGCGCCAGAAGCCTGGACTCCAATCTGTATGAATAGACAAAGAAAGAAAGTCTTAATCCTATTATGCACAAAACGCTTTCCAAATTACTCTGCATGGTTAAAATAGTAACATTTTTATGCACGACCCTAGGAGTTTGAACTGGTCATTTTCCAGAAACCAATATAAGATTATCTTATTTTGATACACTAGAACATTTGTTTTATATTAAAGCCCTCAAATTCTGGTTTGGAAGCCATTTTTGTGCTCTAATCAAAATGTTCTACAATGATATTTGAAGCACTGTGTCTCTTAATAGATTCTCTTAATAAATCTATATTCTCAGGAACAGTTGCACTACCCAAGTTCAGGATTAATGTTTGTAAGCTGGTGGATGACAGGTGTAATAACAAGACTATCAATGGTGGATTGAAGCAGATGATCTACCATGATTACAAAAGACATTCTTAAGACATTAGATAGATGTGTTGATGGTTAAAGCTCACTGCAATGTTTTTAAAAGCCCAATTTCTCAAAAGGTAAAAGAGACAAATTTTTATACCCTGTAATGGTACTCGGTGAAGCCCTGCTTGTAGTTCACCGGTCTGCATTTCAGATGCACAGGGTTTACACCAGGGATGCTCCAGTCCAGTCTTTAAGAGCTACTATCCTATAACTTTTAGATGCATCTCTTCTCTAACAAACCTGAATCAAAAGGCTCAATCCCCTCATTTAGCCCAGCAGAGGCATGGTAACGAGCCACTCATTTGATTCAGGTGTGTTAAAAATGGGGCGCATCAAAAAGTTGCAAGATAGTAGCTCTTGAGGACTGGACTTACCCCTGGTTTACACCCTGGACCACATCATCAAATAGGAAGAGCTTCAATATAATCCATTGCCTTAGTGGATGATTCACTACTAGTGCCTCCCTTGTGAAGGCACCATAAGCCAATTTCTAGATGTGGTTGAGCCATGCACCTTTTGTAACCAATAAATCAAATATATTTGCCACTTACTTTTGGAATGGCGCTACTCAGTTTTTTGTTTTTTTTTTTAAGATGTTTAAGACTGTTTAAATCTTAAACTCAGGATTACACAGTTTCATTCGTCACACATTTTGTTTTTCAACGATAACCTGAATTCTTCTTTATGTACTGTGGTAAATAATTTGCTATTATTGGCAAAATATCATATGTATTGCTGCAAGTGGAGAAGCCCTAAAAGAAAAGCCTTTTTTTTTTTCTTTGTTTCTTAAATGACTTGAAAATGTACTACTGCTCCTTGGCTGCTTTAAAAGACTGGAGGTCAGCTGTGTTGATAAGCCTCCAAATTTTTCAGTTACTGCTGTTGTTTTCTGCATCATCCTGCTCATTTATTGTTTCCTTTTGTCTGTACTGCCCCCTAGCGTCTGTTTATATATTGTTTTAATTCTCTATGAGAGTTTGCGTTGTATTTTTTAAGCAGTTCACCTCTTAACCAGAAGAAGGCAGTGGTGATACCATGAAGTGGAATGCCCTTTCTCCGTCAACATAAAAATATAATAGTATATTAACAATAAACTGATTGAAAAAAAAACAGGATCATTATTATGCATGTCAATATACTAACATTTAAGATGAACCATGCAGATTTCGTGCAATTTAAAGAACTAGTTTTTGTGTTTAATGTTAGTAATAACACGAAAATGATAAGCTACAAAAGACAAACAAAGTTTTAATGAACCCCTTTGCTAATATATCTGTATATATGTTTATGTCTGCGATGTCTGAATTAATAATTTATAATTTCACATAACAAACACATTAAATTGGTTAGGCTGTGGTTCTTTAAATATAAGGAAGACTCCTGATTAGTATAGACCAACCCTAAACTGGTGCATATTTAACTATTTACTTTAACTATTTAACTGGATATAATTCTTTTCTCAATGTTTTTAGTCTCTGTTATTAGCACTGAATGTTTATCAAGTTGTTTACTCTGGAGCTCTGACTTCATCCTTCCTTTAAAGCACCTATGCTTTTCAACAATGTGCATAGATGATAGATCTTTAGTTTAAATTACAGTTATCATTACCAAGATTAACTCTATGTAAAAAAAAAAAAAAAAAAACATTTTTTAAACGCACCAGCACCCTTGATTCAACCCAAAGTAAAAAAAACAAAACAAAACAAAAAAAAACAAACAAAAGTAAAGTGAATCACATTTCTCTATGTCTGAAAAAGGCAAATATTACCAGTGGATCCTCTGCTCATCTTTCTTTATAATCTGATGTCTGAAGAACCTCTGAAATGTTGAAGCAGTGTTTGTCCTCCGAATGCTGCAGCACAGACAGCTGCTTTATATAACCGAATCAGCTGTAAGTCAGGAAAACGAAAGTTAACATTGCTTTCGCTTTCCATCTCTTAGAAAGAAGTTGGAAACTGCAGGGCTTCAATAAGTTTCTGTTGGCACCAAGAGGGGAGTAACCCCAGCAGCAGGGAAGAAATGTTGCATCATTTTAAAGAATCTAAAGAAAATGTAGTTTAAAAATATTTAAAAAATAAAGCATAAAATAAATGGATATAGAAAATAAATTGTTTTAAAACAATTTCAGTTTTCATGTCAAAGGGTAAAAGCTGAGCCTATACTGCAAAAAACTGTTTTCTTAAAATAAGTGTTTTTTTCTTGAATTGAGGTGAGACACTTTGCCAATGGAACAAGACAATGTACATTAAAAAAAAGAAATAAATGGTTGCATTGTTCAAGTGCATATTATCTAATTTTAAGAGAAAAACATCTCATTCCATTGACAGACAATATCATTTACCTACTTAAATTAAGAGTAAATACACTTAATTTATGTAATTTTTACTTATTTCTAGATTGTTTTTACAGTGCATAGCCATGTTGAGGAGAGAAACAGGAATCAATACTAAAAGTAAACAAAAAACAGGTGTTGAGGGAGGCTGATAATTCTTTCCAGGATGATGTCACAACCAGGACAGATAAAGCTACCATAAAAAGAAAAACGGAGAGATCGTACAGTTAGAGGTTGAACTAACAAATACTGCAGAATGGGAGAATAGAAACTGAATATGGCAGGATTGTGTATTCACTATGTTCTCCAGCAGCTCAAGCCTAAAGCACCTTAACTATAGAGATAGCTCAGGATAATGTGAGTCACTAAATTTTATCAAAAAGGACATTTTTAAGCCTAGTCTCAAAAGTAGAGAGGGTGTCTGCCTTACAGACTAAAATTGGTTGTTGGTTCCACAGGAGAGGAGCCTCACAAATAAAAGGTCTGCACATAGATATGGCTCCCAATTCTAGTAGGCAGATCTGACCCCACCCCTAAACGGTGAGGGTACAGTAAAGACCAGAGGTATAGTAGCCAAAAATTAACTAAGGGTGCCTCTACTTAAACATAGTTTTACTCAAGTAGAAATTGTCATTCACAACAATACTTACGCATAATAACTGGTTTAGTAAAAAGACTACTCAAACTGGTCTAAATGTGGATTAAATGTTTAAACATGCTTTAAAATTAAACAATCAAGCAATAAGATTATTATATAATTGTGGAAGACTTGAATAATAAAAGGTTCGAAAATACCACGATTAAACAATTAATTCAGGCAGAATGAATACTTTAATCCTATACCCTCTGATGAATACTTTAATCCTATACCCTCAAAAAACAAAACAAAGGGAAAATCATAGAAAAGCTGCCAACATTTTGAAAGGATTTTTTTTTTTTTTTTTTTACGGGATTGGGACGGGACTAGATAGTTTTTTCTGTGGGAGTGGGACAAGACAGGAGTTAGAATCTACTCCCATGTTACTTTCTACTCAAGAACTGTTAGTATGCAGATATTCAGAGAGCATTGGAGGGGGAGCCAGGTTTGACTGGTTTAAATGCACTAGAGAAAAGGAAGGCACCACTGCTAGCCAGAGCATAGAACCAAGTGAATCACTTGAAGTTTCAGATGCAGAGTTAGACCCTCCAACTTGGAGGATCCAGGGAGCAGATCTCCTGAAAAAGGAGCAGAGGAACAGGTAAGCAGGATTAAAAAGAAAACAGACGGCAGTTTACAGAGGTTTAAGATTTCCACTGGTTAATAACACTCAAGCGCTGGAGTGCTGGCAGTGGTCTCTTTTTATACCTCCAGTTGATGAGGGCTGTTGAGGAACACCTGGGAAGCTCACCAAAGCTGCTGGCAAACTGGTGCCATATAGTGGATGGATAACTGACCAAACAGATTAATGAAAGGAGGAGGAGGGCTGTTATTTCATAACAATCAATAAGGTAACAATATATTATCATTACATAATAATTCATTTTTTTATTCTTCTATTATTATAATTATTATTTCTTCTACTATTAATACTATAGAAATGTTTTTGTGGAAATTTCACAAATGAATAAGCATACAATAAAAAAAAATAATAAGAAGAATATCCCCACAACGCAAGTTTATGTTTATGCCACTCTATAAGCTTGGAACTCAAAAGCTACTCCAGATGTTTTGAACTGAGAACGATTCCTGGATAGGAAGCAAAACGTCTTCAAACTTGGAAAACAAAGTCCAGTGGTGTGTTGTTTTTTTAAACTTCTTTAATGTTGTTTGATTGAAAATGTCATTAATCAGGGGAGTCTCAGTTGTGCGGTTGGCATGGAGACCTGGCTGGAAGACATCAAAGCAGATGGTGATTTTCAAGAAAGCATATAACTGTTGAAATACAACATTTTCAATAATTTTATTGGTGGAGAGGTTTGAGATTTCTTTTTCAACAATGGCTTGATGATTTCTTTGTTAATATTTTTTGTTTACAATCTCAGGGAAGAAAGATTATCTTGTACCTTTTAATTGTAAATTATATCTGTGAAGTCTATAGATGTGAAAGTGAACCTATAGTCCATTATTTTGGAGCCTTTGCAGCACTTCCTCTTTTCTTTTCTTACTGTTGGAGTATTTCTCCATGGAGATTTCTTCTTCCTAGAGACAGCTTTTTATTTTAACTGGATCAAGTGGAGTCAAGAATGTCTGTAACTTTAGAATGAAAATTTCAGGGTGAAGTGGGATCAAGGATAAACCTTGGTAAAGTTTTCAATTGTACTGTCTATGATTACAAGCTTTCTTATAACATTTTGTTTTGATAATTAGGTCACTGGGAAAGGTGGTTACAAAGTAAACAGTCAAACACCACCACACACACACAAATAATTTAATTGTAGGCATTTTTTCAAAATTTTGCATTAGTTTTATACTTTCCAGCTCATGTCAGTAGAGGGTGCTATAGGAGAGAGGCCTCTGTTGAATTATGCATTTTAAACAACATTCAGAATTATGACTTCTTATGAGCAAGATCAGCCTATTTACAGAAAATGTATTTTTCATATACATATAACACTGAGCTTTAGGAACCATAGATTAAACTGAGATATACATAAATTAACTCTTATGATCTACCTTCTACAAAAGAAATAAAACAAGCAAGTCATTTGTGTTGTGCACATTGTTATTTCCACGATAGAGATCCACAATACAAAGAAAAGTGTAATCTCGAGAAATGAGTTTCAATCTGTTCCTACAGATCTGATTTCAGGAAATAAAAATAATCAAGAAAGTCTTTCTGAAAAGAATGAACTGTCTGTTCTTTAGACATTATGAATGATCTTTGGGTTCAAGTCAAGGAGTTCCATTGGAGGACTGACTTTCTGCTTCTTCATCAGCTGGTTCTTTTCCAGGAGGCCGATAAGATCACTGGCTGCATGTTTAGACCCCTATCAGCATTCACCAGCAGTTTCCTTTGACAGCCCATATTTAACCCCTTATAAAGAAAAAGAGTTTCTGGTGTAAACACTTGTCTTGTTTTTGTAGATCTGGGGTGCTTTTGAAGTAACAACCTGTTCAATGACTTAATCTGTTTGTTTGGAAAGCATTTTAGCCTCAACCACATTGAGAGCAAAGTTCCTACTAAATAAGCTTAGAACAACGCTAAAGTCCAAAGGTAACGACCAAGCCTTTACTGTAACCCAGATTACATATTAGCTGACCTAAAAAAATAAGAGCTTACATGAAAAGTCATTTGATGTTTTGAATTCTATTTTTTATTTACTGTTTAACTCTGAAGCTTCAGTTATTACAGCAAGCTCTGATTATAAAAGTTATAGTTTCTCGGTAATAATATCTATCACTCCATCTGCAATGGTAATTATAGCACCAGAGTGACAGCACCTGTTTCTTGGCATGCAGTGATGGCATTTTTTTTTCTCCTCCTGTCTGATTCACCCAACACACAATGTACAAATATTTATGAGAGACAATTAAATCTCTGCACATTGTGGGGACTTTTCTCATAACCAAACTGCTTCCTTTTTTCACAATAGCACTCTGCCCAGAGCTGAAAACTCCAATGACTGCTGGAATGGCCTGAGCAGGCCTGAAGCTATGATTATAGCAACAACAGACACATCCATGTGATAATGGGGCACACATGCAGGTTTTTCAGGACAGGGACACAAAACTCATTTACAGGTACTTGAGAAGGATTATTTCTGGTATTATGTACTTTATCTGCAGCTCGTTTATAAGTATTTATGTATGTTATTAATGATTATTAAATAAGAAAAAATATAATTTGAATTATCTGTATTAATTTGGTCAAACATTTTTCTTCTAGGAAGTGTTACGGCTGCAGTGGGTTTCTGCACTTTTCCTTGCAGGGTTCTCGATGCAGGCCTTCTGCAGGTGTTCTGTTTTGCTCTAATTGGTGCTCATCTGCTTTAAAAGCTGTCATGCAAGCAGCAGACAGGAGCCTTCTCCCTCTTACCTCCTCAGAACCCCATCTGGTCTGGTCTGGTTTGGTTTGGTTTGTATCCTATCCTATCGTTTTGTTAGGTTTCTTTGCATTTGCTTATTTCTGTTTAGTTATTGGTTTTGCATTAAGCCATTTCCTATTCCCCATTTTATTTATCCATTATTCAGGTATTGTTTCTTTAGTATAATTTAATAAATTCAATTTTCACTTTAAAGAAATTCCTTGTGTGGTCTCCTTTAATGTTACCCCCACTAAACAAGCCTTGTGGACATAACAAAGAACAACAGATATAAAACTGCTGCAGCATCGCAGTAATGCATTGTCACATCATTTCATTTACTCAATTGCAGTTAACATTACTTGTTACTTTTATGCAGAGTTGCATGTTTCAAACGTGCATGCATCTTAACTGCCACCACTGTGGTGCAACATTGACCTCAAAGTTTCAGACTCCAGGGAGTCACCTTATACACAGGTGTGACATTACAGCGTGAGAAAAGCATGCTGGGAGAGCTCAGAGATGCAGCACAGAGACCGACAAAGAAACAGATACAGGGAGACTTGCAGAGTCACTTCTTTGTTGTATTTTTTTTCTTTTAAAAGCAGAATGAGCAGATTAAATCTGTTGGAACAAAGGACACATGAACCATGGAGATGAATAATAGCATTCAGAAGAAGGTGTGACAATGCTGTCATTTGTTTCCGCGACTGCGGATTCACATTGATTTAGCATTACTTCTCTTCTTTCACTATCCTTGGCTCTGATAGATGCATATTTAGTTTTTAAATCGCTTCCAGCCATGAGAGGATGAGCTGCAGAGTTAAACACCCTTTGATTGGGTAACTGCATCTAGAGCCAATTGTCCCTACCACTGTTGGAGGATGTTAGCTGTTGCTGCAGATCATTATGTCCCTCTTTGTTTAAGAACTTTTTTTTCCAACAATGTTACAAACGTAATATTTAGAATTGTAAATATCCACCAAGTCTTGTTTCTCACTTTATTATTGATTATCTGACGGTAGATAATGTCCCGGCCTGTGATGATTACCGCAAATCTATTTTACTGGAATTGCTTGCTCTGTGTATTTCCCATTTTAAAGGTTAAGACTAACAGGCTTCTGGGTGTGTAAATACAGGGAAATCCTAGGACTTCAGCCTCTAACTATACAACACTGGTGGAGACCTTTGCCCAAACATAGCTACACTGTATTTGCAGCAAGATGCGAAGTATAATATTTAGGACATCTGAATATGAAGTCCATACTTCTTTAACTTTTATAATCAAAAATCATTTAAAATCTTTTTTTCCTACTATCTAATTGTTTACTACTTTGTATAGCTCTAAATAGCAAGAATATGTTCAACCAGTCTTCTTACAAATGGTTTTCTATTCTTTGTTCAAACATCAATGGTAAAAGGCAGTGGTATGTCAAGATCTGCCAGCTGACATGACAGGCGCTGCCAGTGCAACGACTTCTAATGAAGGTGACAGCTGATCACCGAAACTGTCAAGGTAAATAAAACTTTATGATGTCTGAACAAAGGTTGCAAAACCATTTTTATGGGTCTATCGCCTAAAATCCTAATAATATATGTTAAAATTAATAGTTGTCATGAGACAAAATGTGATAAAATTGTTTTAAAGGGGTACTTTATGTGATAAAAAGTCTATTGTACAGAAATTATCTTAAGTTATTTTTTATCTTACATTCATCTATCTGAGCAAAAATTTTACTTGCAATATTTGTAACTCATGTAACTCATTCTTTAAAAAGCATTTTTCAGTCCATTGGTCTCTTTATTGCTCACAGGGCTTCTCAGCTAGGTGTGCTGAGGCTGCAATAGGTTTTCTCTCCGTTTCAGCCCTGCATACCTGCTGACAGGTGACTCAGGAGGGAGGGGACGGGCAGAGAGAGGCTGAGAGACGAAGGTTTGTAAGACTTAACGTCAGATAAAGAGGGGGGGTGGGGGTGGCAGGGAGATGGGAAGCTGGGTGTGGTAAGATGCCTTAAGCACATTCCTCATTGCAGCCGCACCCAGCATGTCTGCATCTCTCTACCTGCCAGTATTTGCTTTCAGAACTCATTCATGTATAAAAGGCAATTCCTGTACTTTCTCTCTCTTTTTCCTCTGCTTCAGTCTGTGTTCAGCCTGTTTCATTTCTCCTCACTTTCAGAGACTGCGTGTGGCTGTTCCCCTCAGCGGTGGGCAAAAGCTCACACTCCCATTCCTTACATTTCACGTTGATGTAACATTAACAGAGCTAGAGCAAACATACGTGGCGAGAGTAAAGAAACATGGCCTCCATTGTGTGAGTGTTAGTGATATGAGGGCATGATTGGGTAGACATTCTGACAACAGCCACGCCCTTAAGAGCAGAACATTCATGCTGTGAGCTATCAAAAGCCTATCAAACAAGGTGTGTCCTGTGCAATGAACACATTTTCAGGGCAAAGGAGAGTCTATAAAACAAGCTCACTGGTCTATAGATTTATCACTCTTGCACCCTGAGCTGATGTCAGGATTGCTTTCTTTTAGGTGAAGATTGCATGGTTTCATATCAGTGAAAGCGAAGCAGAAGTGTGAGAAAAGTCAGCTGAAGTAGTGTCAGGGTTAAATGTTGGTTTACAGAGGGTACACGCAGCAGCATGCTTTGCAAGATCCAACCTTTTCTGAGGAGATCAAATGAGACGTTACAGCATGCAGTGGTGAGACTGGTTTTAAGGAGCCTTCTGTAGAGAAGGGGAAATGATTAAATAGTCGATTTAGCCTCAGTGATTCACCATGGAGAAAAACAACAGACGATTCCTCGACATCAGAGTTTTTAGGCAGAACTCTAAGGAAAACACAAAGTAAAGTTAATAAATATTTTAAAAAATTAATAGATATTTATTAGAATGATTTTAATTGTGAACAATCCAAAAAAAAAACTTAAAGCTAATAAAGGAAACAAGATAATGATGACATTATGAGACTGATTAAACATTTTTATTGATGTTTATTATTAAAAATGATTCCCCCCCACTTAGTTATTCATGAAGGTCTAATGTTAGAGCCATAAAAAAGAAATATTTAGATTATAGAGTTATTTGGATTTTTTGTGCAATCCCTTTTTCTTTTACTTTTGTCATTTTTATTAAGTAGATGGATATCAGTACAGGTTTGTTTTATTGTGAAGTTTACTTTTATGTTGAAAGGCTTACTTCCTGTTGATGCTCTTAAGTGGATGGATACACTGGGCAAGATTATTGCACAGCATTAAGTAATATAGTTTTAGACTATATGTTATGGCAACAGATCCATTATCTGTCATTTTAGTTGCATGCGTGCATGCTGTGTATTTTTTGGAAAGAAAGAAAATACTTTTTGGTTTTTTTTTCCATATTCCCTTGATAAATCATTTGCTGGTTAAATTTCCAAGGGTGCAACTAGAATGACACAAATATTGGTCTGTTTCCATAACAACTAGTACTGATCACAACTTAAGAGAGCATCAATCAACAGTCTAGTCTACACCTTATTCTTTACCCCTCTAGCAAAGATGTGTAAAAAGCGTTAATAAACTGCACTGCAGCAGCTACATTTTGCATGAAAATATTATTTTGCAGTTCTGACAGGGTGTTTATTTATATACCTTTTTTACTCAAAAGGCAGAAATTACAAACAAGCTGAATGCACTGTGTGCCTACATCAATCCTTTTTACAGTACCTACTGTATCACTCCTATAGCAGAAAGAAAACTGGCTGCTCGTCCTGCCTTAGTTGCTGCAGTTCTAGTTGTTTTAAATGTTAATGTTTGATGTAAGCTGCAAATAGCGGTTTTCTGGTAGCAACTATTAGACTGATAAAGATCCTCACACATCTATCGTCATTTAATCAACCTGTCTTTACAATTTAGAAGACAGCCCAATTGAAGTTGGAAAAATGTGGAGCCTTATCAGTGCACCAAAAATAAATTATTCGGTTACTAATCAAAAGATTTGACACATTCTAATCAATTTAGAAATGAAAATATTCTTCAGTTACATTTATACTAGTGTTAGATGTGTCACTAATTCTGTCTGATTTTGTAATAAAGTATGGACAGTGCTGTTAATTTGTCTCTTAGGGAAGCGCTGCATTCACAACTAAAAAATGTATTGAGTGAAAATCTCAAGTTGATCTCCTGGTTTGGGTGATGATCAATGTTTGGCTTCTTTTTCAAAGGAAATACTTTAAGAAGCGACAAATAACCATAGAGGAAAGCACCACAGCTGACCTGCAAAGTTCCTTAGCATTTACAATCAGTGGGAGAAACCTGTCAAACTCCCTTTTCTGAAAAAATAGCTCTATTTTTAAAGCAGTTCTAAAAAAAAAAACAATGAAGTTATTCTGTATTTTACCTCTTTTGAATTAAGCTGAACAAGGTATTTTATTGAGGAAAGAGGCACTGAAACTACAGATTGAAAAATCAAAGATTAATCTGTAAAGCATTTTACTGAGTCATTTTCCCACTTGTACCGTATGTTAAAATTGGGCTTAATTTACTTAGAGGTGATTGAAAACACACCTAAAAAAGGTGTAGGAATCCTATTGCCAGTCAGAATGGTATATTATTCAGTTTATTTCAATAAACTGTTGTATCTCTTGCACCTGAGCAATCTGTTGCAAGCCAAAAGAAATAAGAAACACTCCTGGATAGGTGTCGGAACTTCTTCAGAAACTGAGTGAAAGTCTGATAGCCTTCCATTTTAAACCTGTGTGTGGTTGCCATGACCCGGATGACTGAAAATGTACACAGCCAAACTGTTGTGACAATTTTTTATTTTCAGAAGCAACGTATGAATGAGTAAAATGTGACTCATAATTTTTTTTACGGCACTGCTGAAATTAAGAAGCAATGTGTTGTTATTGTATGTGCATATTTCAGTGATTGCAAAAGGGAACAGAACTATTAAGGTTGCAAGACTATTAAAGTTAGTTCCCGAATTCTGAATATGACCAGACTTTTCCTTTAAAACCGTCTTCTTCATCTGTTGTTTTGAAACCGTCTTCTCCTGATATAAAACAATGCTGTTTCTCAATATGTGTACTTGTGCATTTTCCTGTGATGTTTGTACTTGTGAAACGTCATCAGACTCGCAGAACGAGAACGGACAAAGTCCCCGGATGTTGTTCTCACCCCTGCCGCTTTATAGAGTATGCATCAGAGCAAACCATTCGTGATATTAATAGCTGTCCCAGCATGCCCCAAAGCAGCAGCAGCTTCCAGGGGAGCGCTCACAGAGCTCAGAGTTTTAAGTTAAAAGTTCACTTTTCTGTTGCTGTTGTTCAATAAAAGGATGTTTAAGATAATTTGAGGCGAGAATATTATACTTTAAAGCGTCACTATATGGCCCATTTACTGATTTAGTGCTTAATTTAAAAACAATTTCAGATGTTGAGAGGACCACAGCAACCAGCGGACCTCTGTGATTAACAGCAGCCAGGGCTAACCTTAACCCATCTGCAGCATAGCCATGTGTGAAGGACCGCTGGCTCTGATGCCAATTTCTTTTTCTTTTATTTGGCAAAATGTTCATTTGATTTGTGTTTATCTGACTGTGTTAATTATTATTCCTCCATTAAAAGAAAAAAGTAAGAGTTTATTATTATCTAGGGACTATTAATAACAGGCAGTGAAATTCGGCTAAAGACGAGCCGAGTGCGTGGTGACATCACAAGTACGCTTCTGTTCCAACTGACCCATATTTATGCTGCCAGTTCTCCCCGAGTCCAGACTTTCCTGTGTTCTTCTCAAGAACATACATGGCAAGGACACGAGTCCGTTCTCGTGTTCTAATGAATTGAGAAATGGCACAAGTCTTCTAAAAGAGAGCAAAAAAGTCATCTTTTGCTCTTTATTTAAGCTACTTGCTGTGTTTTTTTTTCCAAACTAAAGGAAAACGCCTTTTTTTTCACACTGACGTCATACACACGCTTTGTTTTTAAAAGATATAAATATAAGAAATATAACCGCAGATGTCTCGGGCCTTAATGTAATGAATGCTGGCGTACCATAAAGAATATATTATGAACAGTTTAGTTTGTGCCTTCAAGTCGTTGCCCATAGGAAGACGTTACTTGGATATAACCTAACGGAATATCTTCAGAACAGCTCCAAATGACACAAAACTCATATGGGTGAGTAGAACATGATGTAATAACATCAAATCAAGGGTCAAATGTTAAAAAAGGGCATTTTCCTTTAATAACAGGAGGTGAAATTCAGCTAAAGACGATCCGAATGCGATCCGAGTGCGTGGTGATGTCACAAGTACGCTTCTGTTCCAACTGACCCATATATTCTGCTTATTTGTTATTTTTGTAATGTGTTCCCCCAAACACTGGTCTTCAGTAAAGGGGCCATAATTTGGGCCAGGGATAATTTAACAGGGGTGCTGGCCCCTGTTGGCCCCTATGTAGTACCGCCTCTGACCCAGCTCCCTAACTGATGGCCGGAGTCTGAAATGTTTTTGTGAAGCGGTTAAAGGTGAGATCCTTCAAAGAACTGATAACAAAAGCGCCATTAAGACCCATTCCACTGAGCCCACATTTGAAAGAAAGCAGAGGAAGCAAACTTCCAATGATGTTTTCCCTTGTTGCGCTGGGAGGAGTCTCTCCACCGGTGGGAAAGCCCTTCCTTTTAGCTACTCCTCTACTTTCCCTCATTCACAGCGCTGACCTACAGCCAGTATCCCCACGGAGGATCTCACACTGCCGAGAGGAGCCCTCAGCCCCGTGGAGGGGGGAACGAGTACACGGTCAGTGCGCAGGCTCCAGGCGGAGGACTGGGGGGGTGCGGCTCCTGTCCGATCTGAGGAATGTGACACTCGGACGAGAAAGGAGGCCCGAGTCGAAGGCGGAGAGCGAACCGCCCGGTCGCTCCGGAGACAGCAGGGGGAACAAGTTGTGCTGCGAAGCGAAGGAGGTACGAAAATGGATCAACTCAGCCATCTGGAGCAAAACACTTCTTTGCATAAAGCGACTATAATGCTTTAATTATACCATCTCTACTATCTGATCTCTTAAATTACACACTATCTAGACCATGCTAAATATTCCAACTTGTTGTAACTTTCTATGAGCATGGTTATAAAAGTAAAATCAAGCCAAGAAACTTTCCTCCTCAACAGGCAGCAGTTTTTACAGGTTTAGGTGATCCAGGTAGCTGCTGTACATTATTGCTACGCCCTGAGCAGACTGCTCTCTACAGTCAGAGCACAGAAACACAGGGCTCCCTGTCTTTTATCCTTTTTTCTCCCAGTCCACTGAAGGAGGAACTATAAGAACAATTATGGACAGTTTCTAAAAATGAATTATCTGCTTATAATACTTATAATCTGTTTACAGCTTCTTTATATAAAATATATATAAATTTTTTTTTTATCAGAGCTCGTCTGCCTGGCTGTGTGTTTCCTGGATGGGGCCGCCTTTTACAGTCGCTTTTTGTATTTCTGCTTCTGTCTCCTTGAACCCCAGTCGGCCTCGGCAGATGGCCGCTCACACTGAGCCTGGTTCTGCTGGAGGTTTCTTCCTGTTAAAAGGAAGTTTTTCCTCTCCACTGTCGCTACAAGCATGCTTAGTGTGAGGGATTGCCATCTAGTCAATGATTCGACGCAATCAACAGGTTTTCCTTAGATAGAAACTTTGAATCAATTTGACTGTATGATCTGGTGAACTGTAAAGAGCCTTGAGATGACGTGTTGTGTATTGGCGCTATAGAAATAAACTGAATTGAATATATATATATATATATATATATATATATATATATATATATATATATATATATATATATATATATATATATATATATATATATATATATATATATATATATTAATAACTTTATTCTATAACAGTGATCTGATACTTTTAAACATTTCTAAAATTTCTGTATATATAACAGGATATCATTACAGCGTTTTTCAGTAATTTACTGGTGAATTTGCTGGTTTTATGATTTTCTTTTTCAAACAATTGTTTCAAAGACATTATATTTTGTAATTTTTTATTATATACTTGGCGAAATAATTGTTATAAATTTTTTGGTGGGCTTTTCTGGCTAATTTTTTAGAGGCTTTTAAATCGCAATGACCAAAATAAAGAGATTATATCTCGATATAGGCTTTGACATACTGTGTAGCTCTATAACTATTTTAGCAGCAAAACTTTAACAGCAAAAACACATCTCTTAATCTTTATTTACAATCTTATCCTGATGGTTAAAGGTCAGATATAACCTAGTTAGGAGGAATTGCATCCTACCTTATCTGAGACCTAATATATTTAAGACGAAAAGCTGTTTTGCTTTTGTTTCTCAAACTATTACATAGAAAATGTTTTAAATTGATTATATTAAATGTTAGGACCAGACAGGGCATCAAACCGAGTTCTGCAGCTTAGCAGGATTTCACTTTCAATAGAAAAGCAATATGATTAGAGGTAATTTTTTAAGCTGTTTTCAGGATCTATGTTGGCGATGTAGTTTTTTAACTGTAATGTTTTCAAAATGATGTGTTAAACACACTATCATTGTGTCAATAATATTGTGCAGGAGAGAATTTGATTCCTTTAAATCAATTATTTCCAAAGTTGGGGTCATGACCCATGAATCAACAAGCATGTGGTCTTAAAGCCTCTACATAATTGGACTAAACACCACAAATATTAATGCTGATGCATATTTATGTGTTTAAAAACCAAAAAACCTAACTTAAAAAATACCACACATCTATTTTGGTTTGTAGAAATGTTTGTATAATCAACCAATAGTTTAGGTCATAGGTCAACAATTATACAATTTTGTTGGTTGAAATGGAAAAGTTTAGGAACTTCCCTCTTAAAGGATAAAATAGATGCATCCAAATTGCTGTAATAAGCTCTTATTTAACAATTTTGACCAATTGTTGACATGTCAATGAAGAAAATGGATTTACATCTCTGTGTTTCTTCATTTTGAAACAACTCATTGATGCTGAAAATAACTAACTTTGAGAATTTAACACATGGTAACCACTTCCTCATTAGAGAGTGTATTTGTCTCTATGATGCTTTCAGTGATTGTAGAAAACATTGCAGTCTTCATTCCTGACCGGCCGAGCCTTATCATCAGGGCATTTTAACAAGTGGTTACATTTTATAAGCATGTCTCATGGCTTGTTTGAACAATGCTTTGCATGCTCTGGTGTTCGTTGAGATGGGCTTAGTGGAGCTTCAAGCCTTTTGATTATAGTCCTTTCTGTTGAGCAAGGAAGACTGGTTTGCAGGCTCTAACAGTAGCATAACTTCATGCAAAAAGCTGCTTTTTTACAGCTTTTCTCCTCGATTCTGCAGAGTGAGTCACTGTACAGGAATAGCCCCCAACATGTGGTTGTAATTTGTGGGGGAAAAAAAAAGCTCTTCAATGCCAGTTTTTTTTCCTGTCCCCAATGCGTGTGTCTCCTAATTGAATCTTGTCACATTTCCAAGTGTCTGCATATCATTCTTTAAGCGCTGTCTGTTTTTGTATATCTTGAAAGGTTAATGTGCTTTAGGAAAAGAGAGGTGGAAAAATGCTTGAAAGCTTCAGCCGCTGAGTTTTCCGTTCAGGCTGACCGCAGGCCTGAAGGCAGTTGGAACAGATGACGGGCACCTCAGAGGACCTGTTTTTCTAGCCGCGAAAAAAAAAAAAAACCGGGAGAATGTGAGCCGCCGAGTGTTGTCACACATTCAATGCGTGTTCATCTGTGTGTTTGAGCCGCCCTTTGTGCTTCATTCAACGGCCTTGTTGAGGTGTGAAGTTATACAGTGAGACAGGAAGAGCCTAGTGTATGGATTTATTCAGGTTGTGTACATTAAGCTGGAAACCCTGACAGGAGCATCAGAACGTTATGGGCCCCTAAACCTGTTCTCAGGTATTGCTCTTTTTGCAACGAGTTCTAACACCTGAAAGAAACATGCTGGATCAAACCGGCTATTTGTTCAGCGAGGCGTGTTTGGATGAAGAGAGAGAGAGAGAGATACTTCTTGATTTTTTGTGTCCTCTCTGCCTTTTTAGGGTTTATTCCCACACCAGGACTGATTAATTAGCGGTTGTTCCTGTCGCCTCGTCCAGGAATGTTGATGAAACATGAAACATGCAACATGCAGTGCGCACTTCAAGTCTATGGCAGCCTTTTGCTGCTGTATTGTTCTGGTTTAGAGTTTCACTGGTCTTGTTTAGGTACATTTTGTCTGGGACAAAGAGCAATACAGAGCTCTGGATCAGTTTGGTGCACACTTCTGTTGCCATAGCAGCAGACAAACCATCATTATCTGTTTTGATATCCTACCTGTCAGCTAGTGGTGTTCCTCCACTGCCTCATCCTGCAGTGACCCATAGGTGAGCAGGGTGAAGAACAAACCACAATGCTGTTTGTTGTCTTTGTGCACAAGTTAGGCTCTTCGCTCATAACTACCTCAGGGCTTAAATCGTTCAGGTATTCTCAGGAATTTTAATAAACACGGATGAGTCATGAAAAAGTTTATTTTTGAAGCATAAACTCCTACAAAGGCCTTAAACTGATATTTTTACACTGGGAATTTGTTAAAAATGACCTATTTGGAAATTCTTTTACATGGATTGAAATCACTTTGACTAAATTAGTGATATCTATTAAAAAGGTTTGAATAATCACTGTCTGCTCATAACAATCCTTAAATACTTACAACTGTCTTGCATGTTCTTTTTCACTGGATTCTATAAGGTGTATGCATCCAAACCTTGGAATAAAAAGTGAATTTCTGGTTTTAGAAGGACAGAGATCTTTGTAGCCAATTAGAGATGAGAACATTTATTTAAAAAAGTCTCACAGATGAAGACAAAGTCTACAGTGGCTCAAGTAGCTGCTGTTAATTGAACTTGAACAGTTTTAAGAGCTTATTGTTTCAAATTTGCTAACATTTTCAACTTTTGAGGTTAATAAATTTTATTTTTAATGACATGTAAAGTATTGGAATTTTTCCTACTCTGGCGTTTTCACTGCCTTATGTTACTTGGAATAAAACCCCCATATTGCTAGTCACTACCTGTCAGCAAATTGGAAAAAGGCAACGAAACTTTCTATTCACAACACACAAAAAAGGGGGAAAAAAATGCAGTAAAAACCAGAATAACTACATTTTTTTTTTTAAATAACGTTAATGTGTTTAAAACTGCAATTGGTAAACTTCTGTCTCCAAAGAATCTGACTGCAGGCTAGCTACCTGAAAATACCACCTGACTTATTAATCACTCCATATAGTTACATTTGTGAAACTCTACTCAATGTATTTAGACTATGTTATATGTTTTTATGCTTATTCCATGATACCTTGTTTATTATGCTGGAAGTTTCTTCCTGTTAAAAGGGAGTTTTTCCTCTCCACCGTCGCTGTATGCATGCTTAGTGTTAAGGATTGCTGTCGAGTTCATGAGCTGGTTTTCTTAGATAGAAAACTCTGAGCTAATCTGACTGTATAATCTGATCTGGTTGAATTATCTCTGTACAGTTCTTTGAAATGACGTGTTGTGAGTTGCCGCTATATTTATAACCTGAATTGAATTATACCATAAAAACATATCACCAGCCAAGTCCTAGTAAATTTTTAAACTAATTTTTAATTCCTTCAGGTATTAAAATGATTTAACCTGATTTAATAAATTAACAAGAAAATCTAAAACTTATATCTAAAACATAAATTTTAATTATCATCTATTTATATTCTCATATTTGATTTTTAGAAATTTATATATATTTATATTTGAGCAAGTATTACAATTTATTTGAAATGTTTTAACCATTACCGTACATTTTGTGAGAAGTCTAGAAAATAAAAATGTTAAAACTTGTAATTACATAGTAATGATCATAAAAAGTATAGCTGTTGGCAACCGTATCTTTATTTCGAGTATTTCAACAGCTGTTTTTCTTTTGTGTTACCCAACAGCCTATAATTTTAGGTTTACCTGCTGAGAAAAATTCAAAGTTTGTCATTTTCACGTGCTTCACTGAAGCTGCAGCATAGTTTTCAACCAACAAAGCTGCTGAAGGTCATTTAAGAATTTAGAGGAAAATTTAAAAGATCAACTGAGTTGGTTTGATTATTTTGGAAAGTAGGCAGAAATGTAGAACTAAGGGGCATTAAATGATGATGATAACAAGAAGTTGAAGAGGAGAAAAAGGACCAATTTTCATGAAACTAGTGAATAAAACGGAAGCAAGCAATTTTGTCCATAGATAAATTACAAAGCTGTACTCTGTTGCAATTTTATCCTCCGGCCCGGCCACGCCAGGACATATTGGATGACTCACCACTGGCTGAGTCAAATGGGTTCTTCCACTGTTTGTGGGTTAGGAATTGTGCCCTTTGCTATCAACGTAACCAAGCCCTGAACGTTTACACAGAGCCCATTATACAAACCTTTATAGCAGGTACAAGTTCTCCCTCAGCCAGAGCCCACGACACACCCTGATAATTCAACTAGACCTCCAGTTAGCCAGAAAAACCAAGACAGAAGAACACTTCCTGTTGGGACCACAGGCTTATTTGTGGGGAAAAAAGGTTAATGAGGTTTAATCTAATTAAAATGTAGCTTTAATCACTCTATCTTGTGTCTAAGTCATATGATCTATTAACTTATCAGTAATGTGATACAGCTTGACTCAAATCTGCAGGTTACTAATTTTACTGTCTTTATCTAATAGCAAAACAAAATCTTTTCAGTGGTGGTCTGTATTCATTAAGTGATCGTGATCTTGACGTTGCATAAGAAGAGTAAACCATGCTTTACACAGCAGGTTTTCTTGTAAGTTAAAAGTCATGAGTGGCTTACAGGAGATTTATGGAAGCCTTTAGACACTGTCTTGTCAAGGCCAACAACAGACAGCATGAAGCATGACGCACCGGCACGACAAGCTCGTAGTCCTCGTACGAACAGACTTGTCTATACACCTCCTCATGCCTTTCCCACCTCTACCAGGGTCTTTTTCTTGTGTCATTTTTCCAGTACGTCTTCCTTCCATTGTATTTTCTTCCTCCTGTTGTTTCTGTGTCCAAAGTCTGGTTTGCAGTTTATACTACAAGCTTAATCCCTCAATAGTTCATGATTGGCATTATCGTTGGATGTTTTATTGCAGGTTTAGTGTTTCATGAAAAAGACAATAAAACCAATTGGGATCTTTCAAAATAACATCCCAAAAATCAGTTTAATTACATTTGAACAAAGTCACAACATTATGCTAAATTTAAAAAAGAACGAGCTTCAAAAAATCCAGATATTTTTTGCCCTACCAAATAAAGATTGGGATGAATCCCATAGTAATTATGTTTTATAGTCAGTTGGAGTAAGTTACCTTTAATCCCTTGGCATTGATTTACCAACAACAGTTTCATTGTTCGCTATAGGAAACCAGCCTGCTCTTGTATCTCAACACCAAGTGGCCTTTGTCTTGCTAGTTTTTTTTTTTTTTTTACCTTTTTATTGAATTATGGTATTGTTTGTTCTTAATGAGGGAGTAGAGTGTTTTTACAGTGAGTGTGCTGACAAAAGCAAGGTGATCTAAACACAGGAAAGCATCCTTTTCTTTGGTCTCGGCTGCTTTCGTGTTTGCTCTACCGATTCTAAGACTCCTTTAAGTTAAGTCTGTTCTACTTGCTTGTTTTCACCTTTCCTGCAGAGGCTTTTGACTTGACTTTCGACCACACCCAGTCCAACAATGCCGCACCGGTCGCAGAGCTCATCAGTTGGAGATAATCCCCTCGACCCAAACTATCTGCCCCCACACTACCGCGAGGACTATCGTCTAGCTATCGATGCTCTGCTGGAAAAAGACCATCAGGTACCAATTATGATTCTTTCGCCTTGATAGAAAAAGGACTTTGATAAAGAATTTGTAGTTTTTTAGTTTTTCATACTTAAATGTTTGATATCAACAAATCCAAAGTAAATACAAAGGTATCTCTCAAATGATGAAGTTGTTTATTAGTAGAAAGTCTATCCAAACAGAACAAGGCTTATGTGAAAAAGTAATCACCTTTTTTGTTTGATCATTCATTAACTGTAATTTATCGCTTTTTTAAGAGAGTAAGGTTCAATTTTAGTAGACACACCCAGGCATAGTTACTTTCAAAGCTGTAAAATGAAGAAATCCCCAAAATGGAACCTGCCTCTATAAAGTAGATTAAAAGAAAAGAAACCTGGACTATAGACCGCAAACCAAAATTAATCCACCAGTGCATCAGTAACTTATCCAGGAGATTTGGAAAAATATTCCAGGATAAAAATTAGAGCACTGAACCCGTCATTTGTTACAGTTAGGGTCAGTATCAATGATTTTACATCCAAGGTGAAAAACACTACTACATAAAAAGAAAGTAAATCCTTGTATCTACTGATATAACCATGAATTCTGCTTTATAGTTAAAAATCTTCATGTAGGATGTAGGAACATTATTTTGTGACCATAACCCTACCTATATGATGGAGCAGGAAAATTATCTTTCAATCTCTGACTCGCTAAAAAACAGCTAAATAAAGGTTTTCAAGCTGCCAAATCAAAGCTTGGACTTAAATCTGATTTTGATGTAGCATAACCAAACAGGTTTATTAATGTTGTAAAATGCAGCAATATGGCTCAATTAAAGCAATTAACCAAGGAAAAGTCACGACCAAGACTTAGGAAAATTGCTGTCTTGCCTAAAAGATGATATCTTCATTTATAAATTACAAAAACAGTATCCAACAAATACTTTTTCACTGTGTTGTATATGCTACTTTTATGAGGCATTGAACTTGTTTTTTGGTTTTCCCCTAGGGTTACTTTGATTTCCTCCAGAAATCGGATTTGGCGGGCTTCCTGTCCTCGACTGAAATTGAACACATCAAGTCCACAGTCCAGGCACCCAGCCAGGCCTCTGGGGCCCCCGAGCTAACGTATTATGAGGGTGGACTGGATGCAGAGGGCTCCTCGGACACCTACTGGCCAATGCAGTCAGACCTGGCTGCACCGGGCCTGGACCTGGGATGGCCGCTTTCACAGCACAGTTTCATTGGACCCACGGAGGTCACAACCCTGGTCAACCCGTCTGACCCAGAAATGCCTAGCATTAAAGAACAAGCTAGGAGACTCATCAAGAATGCACGCCAGGTGAGCACGAAGGCCAGTGTTAACGAGACTTAAGCATCACATTGTGCAGAACCAGATATATACGTATTAAAACTGCCTACAAAAATACCCCAAAATATATAAAGTATTTGGAATTAAATTTGCAGCTTGATGCGTTTGTGTCAGGCTTTGATATATCTGTTTTCTTATCACTATACACTAGGTAAATCAACTTTATCTACCGGTAAAATAAAAAAAAAAGAGAAAAACAGTTTGATAAAGTGCTGGCAGGTCTGAACTCTAACTTTATTAAATCAAGTTGCAGTATTAATTTTAACTCCCTTTTTTTTCTACCTCTGGTAAAATTTCCAGCACTCCCTTTAGTCAAATTTCTA
Organism: Cyprinodon tularosa; assembly: GCF_016077235.1. Lineage (NCBI taxonomy): Eukaryota > Metazoa > Chordata > Actinopteri > Cyprinodontiformes > Cyprinodontidae > Cyprinodon > Cyprinodon tularosa. Next base: position 661,485 of record NW_024039240.1, on the reverse strand, counting down.
ACCGACTGGCCCTCAGCTAAATTAAAAATATGATTAACAGTACACCGGCTGCCAAATGTGACAAGCAGTCGAACCAGTTGGTTTGAAGGAGCATGTCTTTATTTGTCCTATGTTTAAGTTTGAATTTACAGAGTACATGTCTGTGTCTCGCAGGCGTTTACTTTTAGCATCTCTCCTGAAGTCGGTGCCTCGGCGTGCACATGGAGAAATGACAGCTACAAAATACAATGACTCACTCTACAAACCTCATGTAAATTTAGCATTGCAGATACACTCAGCGTAGCCAAATGCGTGAAGGAGGGGTATAGTTATTTAGTTTTAAGCCTTTCATAAAAGGCTTGAAACTTAAGTTTGGAAAAATAATTTGTTAAGACTGACAACAGTGACCTCATCTTCCACAATAAACACATATATTAAAAAAAATCAGAAAGTCCTGGCTCAGTTCGTACCTTTGCCAATTTGTTTCTCCATTTCATATCCATAAATTACAATTTTATATTTTTACATCCTAAATGCTTAAGAAGCCATGGCAAAATAGTTCTGTTCTCTTTTTAGTTTGTTATTTTTAATTAATTATAGATGTAAATTGACTTACAAGTGTTCAATAATATAATTGAATTGTACATTTTAATCTAAAAACTATAAACTTTGGGCTCTGATCCTGTTTTGGATCAGATACACTCCTAAAAACAATCGGGCTTCGATATTATTCAGGAAATGAAATGGTTTAAATTGCCTGCATGTCAATTAACTCACATCATCCTACCTTTCTTTTCTATCATTAAAGTGACTCCATTTTGGCTTCTTGGTTGATAAAATCATTTTTTGGTGTGGGCATTTACAGCAGTACAAGTCTATCCAATTGGCCTGCTATGTTAACAGTGTGCAGGTTTCAGCACATTTTTTTTTTTTTATTGGTGTCACAAGACTGATATTCCTTACATGCGTAGAAAAAAGACAATTTTTTATCCTCGGATGCAAAAGTGGGTATAAGATGGGGCATCATCAGTAGAAAATGTTCTGCAATAGAGGAAACCCTTTTGTTATCTCCTATTAGCCGCCTAAAATTGCTAAGAATAAAATTACAATGGCTGATTTAGAGTTGTTACAAGTGTGGCCATGCCTGGCCATATCCCTTGATTAAGTTTTTTTTTTCCTCCCCGTCTAGGTTATCGCAATTGCAATGGACATGTTCACAGATGTTGACATTTTTTCTGACCTCTTGGAAGCAGCAGGACGCATGGTGCCTGTTTACATTTTATTGGACGAGAAGGACGCGCCTCACTTTGTCGCTATGGTTTTAAGCTGCAAAGTCAACCTGGAATCAGTTCATGTGAGTTTCAATTTTTTTTTTATTACCCTTAACAAAATTTGACATGGTCGGCAGTTGCAAGTCCAATTTCTGTTTACAGATGATGCGCGTCAGGACTGTCGCAGGAGTCACATACTACTCACGGTCAGGAAATACATTTAAAGGACAGTTGAAGGATCGTTTTCTCTTGACTGACTGCAGGGCTGTACTCAGTGGAAACTACAGGTAAGTCAGTGGATGAAATCGTCTATTTATATTGTCAATTAATCTGTAAATGCTAAGACTTTTTTTTTCTTTTTCTAGTTTCATGTGGTCATATGAGAAGATCCACCGCTGCATGGCACACCTCTTCCTTGGAGAACTAGTCACTACTTTTGATGACGAGTTTCGTATTCTTTATGCTCAATCAGAGCCTCTGGTCATTGATCAATCCATTGCTCTCGCTATCCCCGAGCCGGCCACCAGCAGCTACATGAACCCCCAGTTCGGTTTAAAGAGGTCGCAGTCTATGCGTAACCCCATCGGGTTCAGGAGACAGCCTGAGGTTTCCCCTGCCTTCCCCTACGGAGAGTTAGATCGTAACTCCTCGCTGCCTTTCCGGAGGAATGACCCCTTTCGTCACACCCTGGAACCCAGTGCAGGAATCACAATAGGAAAATATTCTCAGCAACAGTTTCGTCTCCAGCAGTCGTTCCTGGAGCAGGGCAAGTCCATTGTGTCCAGGCAGATGGAGATGAGTTCAAGTGCATTTAAGAGACACAGCTACGCTGAAGGAACTCAGGAAAACTACTCATCTTCCCGACAATACATGAAGCACAGAGTAATGAACAACCTGGAAGAAACTGATTTTCAAAGGTAACTATTTCTAAATTGTGCTTTGTTGGAGAATTTTTTTATTTAAATTTATCTCATGAACAAATGCTTTACGGAGTCATCTCCTGAAAAAAAACATTTCATTACCGACTAAAAATAACTATTTTTTCTTCACAGAGAGCAAATATCAAGTAGCCATTACTACACTGAAGGTCCTGGTCCGGGTTCTGGCCATGGGCATTATGACCGACTTCGAGGCCGCCTCCCTCACCTTGCCATTGACCAGTATTCAGAATCAAGTTATCAGTCTGATCAGGAGCCCCCACCTGGAAGTAGGGACTACTTCTCATCAGAGGACCTGAGGGGACCCGAGGAGCTCCACGGTCCTCCTGTAGCTGGGAGGTATGGAGGAGGATCCACTGGCCGGAGACCAACCATAGGCCAACCATATGCATGTCAGAGCTCGCCGACACATTTGCATCCACCCGAGAAGTTTGGAAAGCAGTCTGATGAAGAGCACAGCCAAGATCCAAGTGTGAAGCAAGGCATGAGGAGTTGGAGAATCCATTCGTACTTAAGCACCTATGAGGATGGCGGAGAGGAAGGCTTGCCTCAGCCAATGGGTCACGACGCGTTTGATGAGCCCATGCCTCCTGAGCAACCGAGTGCATCAGAGAGTTTAGCTCAAAGATTTGCAGTAAAGGATCCGCCAACTGTTCCCCCCAAACCCAGACCTGATATAATAAGACCCCGCTTTGGAAAACCAAATATGCCTGAAAGTAAAAATAAAGACTCTGCACCAGCAACAACCAGTGATCTGGTTACCTCTTTCAGTGATTTTAGGTCTTCTGTTTTGGAAAGAAGAGACAGAGAGCCAGAGAAGGAAAGGGAGTCAGAAAGGATGTCAGTCAGGGAGGTTGTAGAAGATTCAGAGAGTAAGGAAACCCCAGATCTTTTTTTGTCCAGGCACGAATCGTTCCGCTCACGAGTGAACCCTCTCCTCCAGCGTAGCTCTCGTCTGCGCTCCTCACTAATATTCTCATCTTCCAAAGCAGAGATGCACAGTGGCAGCCTTGGTTTAAAACCAGCGACAGAAGAAGATGACCCATTAGATCCGGGACGCACTTCATCCCTTGTGGCCCAGATTCTTGAAAAGAGAAGGTCTTGGTCTCGTGAGCCCCTTGACTGGCGAAAGAAAGCGGAAGAAAAAAATTATGATAAAGGGAAAGATGAGAAAGAGGAAAAGGAGAAAGAAAAAGAGAAGGAGGAACAGCAACAGAAAAAGGAACCAGAAAATACTTATCTGACCAAGAAAAAAGAAACCCCCCATACGTCTGAAAAAGAAGAAAAGACAACAGTGAGAGTTGAAACAACTGAATCCAAGCCCTCAGCTATTGTAAGTGATTTATCTAGTAGACTACAGTATTTCAAAGATCTGGAGAACAAGCGAAAGGCTCCGAAAATTGAGACAGAGGCTCAAAAAGCTTGGGAGCCAGCTGAAAAGAAGCCAGACCTCTCTGAGAAGGACACAGCCGATACTACGGCACCTCCAAAAAACCCACCTGTAAACATCACTTCATCAGAAAAAGAACCCAAGAAGCCAGATATCGCTGCAAAACTGGCAGAGCTCTCTCGAAGACCTTCAACATCAAGTTCAGTCAAGCCGTCATTAATAACTGCAAAGCCTTTTGGAAGTTCCCTGAAGCTTTCAGAGACATTACAACCCCACAGAAAGGAGAATGAGACCGAGGGCCAAAGGAAAGATGACTCCAAGTCTGCAAAGCCTCCTCCATCACCCAAGATGATCAAGAAGGATCAGATAAAGCTCAAGTCCCTGACTCTTCGTCGCATATCCTGTGGCGACGATGGCCTGGGGAAAGATGCAACAGATGCTGAGAAGAGCGAAATGAAAAAGAGCCGCTCTCACAGCTCTTCAACGTTAATGCATGAAGAGTCTAAGGAAGGACTGCACAAGGTTATGGGTTCTAATACTTCATTAAACACAATTGGTAAGGGAAAGGGTGAAGATAAAACGCTTGAATTCCTGAAGAAACAGACTCAGAGGTTAAAGGGGTTCCTGGGGCCAAAGGATAAAGAGAAGAAAGCCTCGAGCGATGACAAGGGCATGAGTACAGTAATGGAGGTGTCGGACGATTCCAGTAAAAAGCAAGGCTCCTCAGCAAAAGTCACGACATCCACAACTGCTGAACAGCCGGCCACCAATCATAAAGAATCAGCTGGGAAATCGGGACCCTCGCGCTACCAGGCCCAGGGAAGCTCTGCTCTGTACAGCAGCAACCTGCGGGACGACACTAAAGTCATTCTGGAGCAAATCTCTGCCAACAGCCAGAAAAACCGCCCAGAGCGAGAAGAAACTGGAGGAGACAAAGAGAGTGGTGACACGGACAAAGGACAAGAGACAGAGAAGCCCTTTAGGAAGAATCGATTTCTGCGACAACCGGGGAACACCCAGGAGAGGGAGGGGCTTCTGAAGAGGATAGAGAGTCTGAGGAAGGAGAAGAAGGTCTACAGCCGCTTTGAGGTAGATAAAGTCACCAGCACTGACAGAAATATTATATAGTGAAAAGCTTTAAGTATTAAATTACTTAATTAAGAGAAATTAAAACCATAAAGATTTTTATGGATGAAATGGAAATTTTAATATCTGCTCTTTTTTTAAATGTTTAATAGGCTAAATGATTAAGTTAATGTGTTCTACCTAATATATAGTGATATCCAAAAGTGTTTGCTCCCTCACATATCTTATAAATGGTGATTTAATTTTTCACTTATGTGAGAAAAGAACTACCCCCTGAACCTAGGAACTGGTTGTGCAACAAATTCTGTTTTTCACAGCCATCTTGGATTTAGTCTTAGTCTTCAGGACGAAAACTATTATTAGTCTTAGTCAATTTTTAGTCATTATGCTATGTGATGGTTTTAGTCGGTTTTGGTTGACAAAAACTTAAAAAGTTTTTAAGTCTAGTTTTAGTTTTATGTTGCAAAAAAAAAGTTAACCTTTACAATTTTGAATAACAACCAGATTCCTTTCCAGACTGAAAGCCGTAGCCTCGATACTACAATAGCTGGGTATAGAATGTTGCCGTGCAGTTCACCGTTGCTGTTGGGCAGAAAACTTTGATTTATAGAATTCAAATAAACCTTTTTTATGAATTAATGCTCTACTTTATAAAAAAAGTTTCTCAAAAAGTTGTGAAAATAGCAGATCTAGTTCAACACATATTTAAACATACAAGGTTTCCATTGTAAAGTAAAAACTTCCTTATCTACTATGAATTATACATTACGCACAAATTAACCAATCTTCATTGCCCCAAAAAAGCAAAGAACAAAAACATTCTTCTTTCTACTTTGGCAATTTTGGCTTTTTTCTGAGAATTTGCCCCTTAGTTACCACTGCTCAGGGGTCAAAGTAGATTTAAATTAACAGGGTTTTGAAAGGTAAAACATACAGAAAGAACGTACATAATTGTCTTTAATGCCATGGCAATCCAGACCTAATTGAATTCATATTTTAACTAAAATGTTGACATATTTCAAGGAAACAGAGAAAATGTTTGGATGACAACACAAGGAAATATTTACATCATATTTAAATAGATAGAAACGAGAACAATGGGAGAGAAATATTCAAAGATCTATGTAGCTTTTCATTGGGCTCTATCAAAAAATCAACATAATTCAGTGAAATATTTTATTTGGATATAATGTAGGGATTCCTTTTTGTAGAAATTAAAGTATGTTTAGTATCACCTCTTGTGAGCTGGAAGAAATAAAATCTTGATAGTTAGACAAACGATGTTTACGCTTGGCAGAGAAGGATCAGCAACATAGTTTATTAAGTAGCGATGGAAGAACCATACTGCTGAGAGTGAACCATAAGGGATGGAGCGTGAAGTGCGGACTCGGAGCTCCACGTGCAAAGATGCATTTCTACACAAGCACAGATAGAAGATCAGAGCAGAGCTTGTTAGAGTTAAGCGTGCAGTACAGACCATTCCGGGTTATTTTCTCTGACCCTCCCGCTGCTGCCATGATCCATCTGTGCTTCTGCAGCGGCTGATACTGATTAGTTGATTACAGCACAATGATGCATTTTAAACGTCTGACCAATGACCTGCTAATTTTCATTTAGTCCCGTCTCGTCTGACTAGTCATGTTTTAGTCATCAAAGATCCATGTTTAGCTCGTCAGTTTTCGCTATTATCAATGAAAAAAAAGGAGCGTCAACGAAATGATTTTGTCATCATCATTGTTGATCAACACTGTGCAACCCTTGGCAGCAGCAACTGCTATCAGCAACATCTAGCATTAAGTCGATAACACGGCTGTGGAGGATTTTGTGGTTTGAACTTTATTGCTAAAGTGTTTAAATTAATCTACATTGAATACTTTGCATCTGAACAGCAATATTTTGCAGCAGCATCTAAATCTGAACTTTGACTAGTAAATCCACAGTAAATCATGGATTCTGCTTCTTTTTGTTGTTGTTAGGGATTGATCAAATGGGCTTTTTTGTTATTTTTGGCCAGCAGGTGTTTTTATCTCAGATCTAACCCACAGCTGTTGTTTTTCCCCCTTAATCCATGGGATCATAATTTAAAATATTATTTTTGTATTCACTTGGGAACTTGGAGACATAGGGCAGACAGAATCAATGTCTCTGCTAATCCTGTTGCTCTGTTAACAGATGGGGAACAGTCTGGCATAACTAAAGGTGGAGTTTCAACCATTTATGAGGGAGCTATCGATGCAAGCCGATCAACTAACAGCCATTGCCAACTTGTGCCAACAACAATCACTCCTCAAAGAACTTCGGTGTGCACAAGCTGCAGCCTTTTCTGGATTTACACACAAAGAAATAATAAAACTTGGAGAGATGATATTGAAAATGCTGAAAACAACCTGAAGTCACTGGGTTTGGAATGTGCCTCTTCGCCAAGAACTGGTACCCCTCTTTTCCTTGTATGGTGACTGAGAGACAAAAGTGACTAGCATGCTGGCAGTGTTGGCTAATGCTTCACAAAGCTTGTATGAACGTGACTGGGGGACTCAAGGATGAAAACAAACCGTCTGCACATGCTGGAGCAGACAGAAAAATAAAAACGCCAGTCCAAAATACGCACAGCAGTATTCTGCAGTAAGTGTATGGTTCTTTTGTTTCTGGAGATGTTTGTTTGCCTGGGACTAGTTTGCCGATTAACAGGAGAAAGTGTCCTTATGGTTTCACTGTATGCCAATTGCTCATCGAGGCCCTTACCCAAGTTGGAGATCTAAAACAATGACGTAATGCCAATGAAATAAAGTGCGTAGTACTGTTGAAATAAAGAGAATAAGGTGTGCATAAATATGTTTGTTGAAGATAAAATTGCATTAGCTAGAGTTTTTTTTTTTTTTTTTTATAAAACCCAAAGCCGTAAAATTTATCTTCGTTAAGATGTGCACCCTTTCCACAGCTAAAGATGTCAAATAACAATTCAGTGCAGGGCTTTTTCTGTTCACTACTGTATGCTTGCTGGCTTTACTTCTATGCAAATCAAATGTAAATGATTTACAGTTGCTCTGAGTCGCTGTGAAAATTGTTTTGTTGGCATGTTACCTATTCTTCTCTGTGTTCTCAGTTTTCAGTGAGGCATTACCTCTAAGAGAGAAACAAGGGAGAAAGGTCTGGGTGTATTTATTGCACAGTTCTGGAGCAAAGCCATGCCACCTTGCAAAACTCGCTTCACTTTTAAAGCCTACGCCCTAAGCAGGACTCCTGGCTATTTTGTTGGCCTGACCACAATAAAAAAAAAAAAAAAAAAAAAAAAAGAACTAGGTGATTGCTTATAACCTAAAGAGGGAAATAAAATATTTGGTGGAGTTCATCTGAATAAAGGATTTACTCCAAAACGGACGGTTTAAAGTTTACGCGTTTGTGATTCACCATTCTGCTGTATATATTTATATATATAAAAAAACTTTTTCATGTTTTCCATATTCATGCACTGTAAAAGAGATTTAATGGTGTTTATTTTTTAAACATGAGTATGGATTCGCTCTTGTTAAATATTGCTGACGTTAATGAGGGTGATTCAGTTGCACAGGGTTATTGTGCTCTTAAAAGTGGAAAAGTATCACACTGTTTTCAATTTCTGAAAAAAAAGTATTTAATTAAATGCTTAAAAAAGATTTTAATTATGGCTGTGTGTATATGAATTATGAGTTACTATTTTTGTTGTTGCAGATAAAAAACAAACTTCAATTTTTTTTTTTTATATGTTTAGTGCAGACTTCAACATTTGTATAGATAAACAATATGAACAGGTTACCGAACAGAAAAACCTGACACAGATCAAAAAAATAAAACAGGTTTGGGATTAATAGATGCCACATTAACACACACCACAAGCCCCAACAACAATTTAAAAGGGAATTATCTCAGATAGTTTAGAAGGAATCACTACAATAAAGGATATTTTAACTTTATAGAGATAAACAAACAAAGCATCTGGTTCAGAATAATGCAAATTCCTATCGTCCTGAAAGTAGCAACAACTCAGCAGGTTTACTCTGCCATCTGTGCGGCTCCAGCCTCCAGGTGCTTCTGTTTCTTCGCCTCCGCTAACTCTTCGCTGAGTTTGTCCAGCTGAGCCAGCTTCACTTGTTCTATCAAAGACAGTTTCTTTAAACACCACATGCATGCATGACAACTGATTCACCACAAATATGCTCACAGATGACCGTGGGAACCCTTACCAGCTGATAAAAGCTGATATTTTGCGTTTTCAGACTTCTGCAATTCATCGGGAAGTCTCTTTGGATTCTAAATAACAATTTTTAAAGAGATAAATTTGGTTATTTTAGTTATTAGTTGTTTAAATATAGAGAAAGGTAATAAAGCCAACTTACAAAGCCAAAGTCAAGTTGCTTGTGCTGCTCTATCAGTTGCAGAAGTTGATTTTCAAATCTCATTCTGTGGAAATCGGGATGTTTTTGTAAGTTTTTTATGGTACAGTTAAAGTCAGCATTCTGGGTGCCATTAATTACCACTTCATGAATACGTACCGGAGTTTCCTGTGTTTCAGCTTGACTTCCTGGATCTCACATCTGTGCTGCTCCATCAACTTTTCAGTCATCTTGGTCTGATTTAACTGCCTTCAAAGCACATTTTAGCAAACTGGATATATTGAAATTCATAATTTTATTTAAACTAAAGGAGATCACTTAACATGCAAGAGTTAAAACCTTTGGTGGCAGATTTACTGCTTCTTTAAAAGCTCGAAAAGGTCTTAAATTTGTTCATCATTGCTGTGACTTTCCAAAACTATTAGATTTCCAATAGTCCCCCTAAACTCTCTATATAAGCTAGAATTCCTAGTTTTTTATTACTCGTTGTGGCTCTCTGGAGAAAACATGCAATCTCCACAGGTCTGCAGAGTTGAGATTCCAACCTCAGACATTCTTGCAGGAAAGTGGCGGATCTTTCCATCCTGCTACTACGCTGCCTTTTTTGTTGCAGCTTTCCTGCAAAGAATTCTCATAAACCTTCCTTCTTTACACGGCAGAGTTACAACAAAGTGCGTCACAACAGCTATTGCTGTATTTCACGACAATGCCAGGCAGCAGGAAGTCCTAGTAATTTGCTATCAGATGGTAAAGAAAAATGTTAGCAATAAAGTAGGCTGGACTGGTGGGACATGCAGTCATCTTACAGCAAGATAATGACCAAAACACCAACTCACCAAGCTTGTTTGGGCAACAAACAAAGGAGAGATGGCTAAAAATATATGTTTTATTTTTAGTTTTTTATATTACAAAATACATTTTCTTTTATAACATCTTTGTTAAACAAAACAAGTTTGTAAGCACTGGTTAAGATAATGTGTATTATTGTCTGTAATGTAGACTGTATATATATCAAACGTATCTTAGTATCAAATAAAGTTAACTTAAGTAAAATTAGGTTTTCATTTATGAAAAGGAAAAACCTGTCTGTACTGACTCAGGCCTTTGAGATTAACTTGGTGAAGAACCAAGCACTCACAATGTTAGCTTGGTGCCATAAAGCAGCTCGCCTTGTTGTTCTGGATTGTGCATTTCTTGTTTATCGGAATTATGTCACGTTGTATCGAACGACCTGCCACCTTTTTTTTTTCAGGTGTGGTTTTGATTTTAATAACCTTTCTGGAGATGCAGTTCCTGCTCAGCCTCTCTATCTTTTTTTTATTTTAGTCATAAACACTGACCTTACTAAATGGAAAGGAATTATGCAGGATTTCAGATGTTGTCCTGTTTTATTTTCTGATATCCTGAAAGAGGTTTCAAAGGGTTTATGAGGTGGATTTGGTTGGCTGACAAGTCCAGGGAAGGTACACCCTGTTTCACCTTCTCTCCATTTGTGGTTAATGGTCCAGACCTTCAGATATGACCCTGTTAACCTTTCCTGGCCAGCAGGTTGGTATGACATGTTGTTAAATGAGATCTTTTCTGTTTGGGGGATTTATTGATTCTAATGATCTGGCAATCATCAGATCTTTGTGAAAGAGAATCAAGAATATATTAGGCTAAGAATTTGACAAAGGGAACATTATTTATAATTCTATACAAAAGTGGTTGGCTTTGGATAAATTCATTCTTTTAATAAAGGAACTTCTAATTTAAAGCTATATTGTGAATCACTCTGACCAACCCTTGGTATTGTAATATTTTTTTTCAAATAAAAAAACGATCTATATAAATGTGAAAACATGACAAGGGGTGTTTTTGAATGCTGTAGAAATAAATACTACAAAAGTATATTAAAAAAAAAGCAAAAAAAAAAAAACAAAAAAAAAAACAACGAAAATACAAATATGATCCAGCCATACTATCAGACAAAACCTTCTGATGTGGAAGGTCACTGCCATCTAGTGGTAGAAATACTAAACCATGAAAAGTAAATAATGACAGGTTTTAGTTTTAGGTTAAAAATTTGTATAAAAATAGCAATAATAATAAACATTTTTACCTGTCAAGTTCTTGTTCAGACTCTTCACACTGCAGCTGCAACTTTCTGCACATCCCTGACATAACAAAAGAATATGAATTACCCTCTATCTATCTATCTATCTATCTATCTATCTATCTATCTATCTATCTATCTATCTATCTATCTATCTATCTATCTATCTATCTATCTATCTATCTATCTATCTATCTATCTATCTATCTATCTATCTATCTATCTATCTATCTATAGGTATATATATCTAAATATATGTTTAACCCCACTGCACCTTGTTTATATTCATGTATTCCTTCCAGTTCATTAACTTCAGTGAGCACTGAAAAACAAGAGCAATCCATGTGTTATATGTATTCTAAAAATTAACATTTGTCTTAGATCAATTTTTACAAAGATAGATATTTAATTGAATGCTGGCACGTTATATTCTCTAAAATTAATTTAGTGACTTACAAGCTTTCAGGTCGTTTAATAGTACGTCACTGGTAGACTTGGCGACTTTGATTTCCTCATCTAGATGTTTTCTCTCTATTAGAGAGACAGTCAACGATATATCAATTGACTTATATTCTACAATCTTAAAATCAGAATGGCTCAAGTAGGGTGTTGCAGTTCCCTACAAGAGGGAGATACTAATCATATCTCATGAACCTCCATTCATCATGTTCTGAAACTCCAAAGATGGAGTAACAGGTAAGGATGTACCTTACTGACAACACCATCCTGACGTCACCAGAAACTATATATCATGTGCTAAGACCAAACTCACTTGTGGTTGCGTACAATTATTACTACGTCTTCAATAGAACATGTCGGTACACACTATTAAAATTTAGTAATGTCCGAAAAATGCTTTTTTGTGTGGGTGTTTTGGTGAAACTTGCTTTAATTCATCTTAAAGTAAAGGAAACGCGTCTTCATTTACATAATGTCAGCACAACGTGGATTCTTATTGGTACAATACATAAGAAGGATTTCTATAAAATAGCATCCAATAATGAACGCAATTTTCGGTTAAATATGACGATGTATCTTTTTTAGAAACATTGTGAGGCACGTGCTTCGCAGTTTAACCGTTTTATTCTGTTAAAATAAACTGTAACAAAGAGCGGATGTGTCTGTTTACAAAGATAAGCCGGTGTATCAAGATGGTTCCCCTACGTCTTTCATAATTTACGAAAGTTGACTTGTTCGGCCAGTATGTGCAGTTATTTGTAAAGAATACCTGCTTATGAGGTCATCAGTAGTAATTGATGACTAAAAAGTATTGTAAAATTACAGAAATACAGTAAACTCTGTAAATTAACGGAAGTATGAGGGCAAGGCTTTTTGGGAACGCCACGCACGCGCAGCACTTAGCTTGAAAACCAAACAGGAAAAACGAAACAGTGCATTTACTAGGTTTAAATATACGCCTTCAAAAACAGTTGTAAAAGCAGATTATTAAAATCTAAACTGAACAATTTAATATTAGTTTTAAACAAAAGTGAAAACAATCGTTCTCCTTTTATCCCAAATACATTGCTATTGAATTATGACCAATATAAATTGTCGCGTCGTCTTCATTAACCACATTTACAATAACACAACAAAGATGAGAAAGTGATAAAAATCTTAAAAAGATATACCTTGTTGAAGCATATTTAGCTTGGCCCTGAGCTGTTCAATCTTGGGCTCCGGCAAACCTCCACCTAAAATATATATAAAATATATTGAAATATGTTTGTTGTCGATTCAACTTTTGTATTAATCAATAATCATGTCTACAATGCTCAATTATTTACTTAACAAGTAAAAAATGCATTTAAAAAAAGTATTTTGATTTACGTTTCACCAAATGCTAGCTTAAAATGTTAGCATAGTGGCTACTCCTATCAGTACAGTGGTGTTATTAGCTAACATTAGCGATGGAACTGAAACCTAAATTAGTTTAAGTTCTGAAACAATTGATAACAAAATCTTAATTTTAGAATATTCGATAGAAAAATACACTTTTTTTCTGATTGGATATTGTAATAACGTAAATCAAAAACCGTTAGCTTATTGAAATCTAAATGTACAACTGAAAACTCCATCATCATAACTAATGTATTTTCAGGCTGGTAGAATTAATATTAGAAAATTATAAATATTAGAACTATACGCCATATATATGCAAATCATACCGCTGAGTTCGCTCATGGTTATCCAGCCTGTGTTGAGACTCGGTACAACACTTTCACCTGTAGCCTAGGTAAGGAAACCAGGATAATTACAATGTATCCAAGCTATATTTATGTACGGAAGAGGATTAGGCCAACTGAAAAAAAAAGCAAAGTTAACTGATTTTTAAATTTTAATTCATTATAATATGAGCAAAAAAGTCAGAATTCTGACTTTGATCTCAGAATTCTGATTTATTTCTCAGAATGCTGACTTTAATCTCAGAATTATGACTTTTTTCTTGGAATGCTGACTTTAATCTCAGAATTATGACTTTATTCTTGGAACGCTGACTTTAATCTCAGAATTATGACTTTTTTCTTGGAATGCTGACTTTAATCTCAGAATTATGACTTTATTCTTGGAACGCTGACTTTAATCTCAGAATTGTGACTTTAATCTAAGAATTCTGACTTTAATCTCAGAATGCTGACTTTTTTCTCAGAATTGTGACTTTATTCTTGGAACGCTGACTTTAATCACAGAATTGTGACTTTAATCTAAGAATTCTGACTTTAATCTCAGAATTCGACGTTTTTCTCAGAATTCCGACTCTAATCTCAGAATTGTGACTTTAATGATACAACCAAGATCTTTTCTGGCAATCATTTTGACCTGAAAACTAACAATATAAAGTAGATTTGAGCAGATATTTTTGGTTCCAAGCTTCAAATCAGAAGTTGAGGCAAAAATGCACTTTTCAGACTGAGAGGAGCTCAATTTGGCCTCTCTACTTGAAATAGACAAACCGTTAATGATACAGCCATGATCTTTTCTCGCAATCATTTTGACCTGAAAACTAACAATATAAAGTAGATTTGAGCAGATACTTTTGGTTCCAAGCTTCAAATCAGAAGTTGAGGCCAAAATGCGCTTTTCAGACTGAGAGGAGCTCAATTTGGCCTCTCTAGCTAAAACAGACAAATCGTTAATCTCAGAATTGTGACTTTTTTCTCAGAATTCTGACTTTTTTTTCTCGGAATTCTGACTTTAATCTCAGAATTCTAACATTTTTCTCAGAATTCTGACTTTAATCTCAGAATTCTGACTAAATTCTGACAGCTAACAAACATGTTAGTATCAAGCCGTAGCCATGTCTGTTTTAGAGCCTAAACTAGCTGTCTTGTTTTAATGACCTTCTGCTCCTCCTTTAATGAAATAGCATCACCAGGGACCCCTCAGGCACTTAAAAAGTCGCCTAATTCCATCATTTTCAACTAATGTGTTACTGGCCCTCCCAAACAACTCACATCTTTGTCAGTGAAGCTGAGTGCTCCCACATCTCTTCATTCATGGTGCCCATCTACATTAAGATCCAAAATTCTGAGATTAAAGTCAGAATTCTGACTTTTTCCCCCCATATTAAACTGAAATAAAATTTATAAATCAGTTAACTTTTTTTTCCTTTTTTTTTGGGACCCTAATCCTCTTCCATATTTATGCCAGTGACATAATCTTAAAAAAAAAACTAATGCTAATTGAAGGCCTGATATCAGGCTCTCAGAATGATCACATGATCAAGAGATCCTTTTAATTGGGCATTTTGGCTAAGTTAAAAGCATTCCAATATAGGGCACTTGATAATTGGTCAATTTGTTTGTTTTTGCATTATTGAACCACTGGTCAGCATTTTGAACCTATTAGTACTCAAAAAAAAGATGCATTCAAAGGTACTTGAGTATTTCTGTGAAATTTTCAGAGTAATTTTAAAGAACCTTGAAACCACCCTGCCACATATTCTACACCATCTGTGAAGAACTTTAGCATGAAAATTATAAAAAAAAACAACAACAACAAGAACAGCTATTTTGATCTTTATTTGTTATTCAAACAACAAACAAAAAGAAAACAAGTGTCTTAATTCTCCTCACACTTTCACTATGGAATATAAATTTAAAGTTGAATCTATGAACACAAAGAAACTACAACTCTGCTTTGAGAACTCATCCAAAAGGTGACAATTAACGCCTTAATAAAATTATAAACTACAAATATGTGTCCTATTTGTCGTATTTGTGGATTGTCATGCAAGTCTCTAAAAGAGTGGATTCCAAATTCAGTCCTAAGAGCTGCTAGCTTTCATGTTGGAATTGCATGTCAAGAAATAAAAACAGCAACAGCAGATTAGAAAGCTAAGCTCAGCTAAAAGTAACAGGTAATGAGCGACTTCCTCAAAATGGAGTGGAATAGAAAGTACAATATTTGACTTTGAAATGTTGTAGCAAGTTATAAGTTTTGGTTGAATAGACTTTTTTTATATTGCCCCCTGCAATTTCTTCCACTAATTGAAATGTCTTTAAATACACATTAACATTAATTAAACACACTATAGTAAACAGATAAATGGAGGCAGAAGATGTCTTTCAGTCATCAATGCAAACATTCAGCCACACACAGGAGCTCTTTCAAGCTGGGCACAGTTTCATTCACAACACCTGTCCAGTAAACGAAGAATTCCCATCAGAAATACTTTAAAAATCCCAGGGAGAAATTACTATCGTTACACGACTCCATCTGTAATAGAGTGACTATAGGACCAGTTTGATGTAACACAATTTCATACTATATATAATTAAGGGGTCCCTGCTCCATCTCGCTATCAGTTTGGGGTCCTTGGCCTGGAAAACGTTGAAGACCCCTGCTTTAAACCAATCCCTTAGTGTAAATCTATATGAGCTGTACCTTTAGAGTCAAATGTCACAAATAAACTTCTCACTTTTTAAATTTACTTGTACACCCAACATGACTGGGTTGTTTCTTTATGAGATAATTTTATTGATAAATAGATTTCTCCTCTTACACGTGCTTCAATAACTGTGAAAGGACAGTTGTTTACATGTAGAAACTACTGACTGAGCATCCAAAAGTAAAGATAATAGACAGCAAATCACAAAGAGGAGATAAAAAAGAGCAAATTCCAGGCACAACAGTAACAATCTAAACCTAAATGAACACTCCACGCATTTCTGTTGTTTTCTTTTTAATTGAAAGCATACAGCTGTGTTCAGGAACTTCAGTTCACCTTCAGTTTGATGCAAATATACAATGCGAACATACCTACGAAGCAAAAACTTACTTTATACACATCACACCTAGTTTTTCTATGTACAGCTATTGGTTAATGTCAGTTAAAAACATTAAAATAAAAATTTATCGAGTTTCAAATAAGTGTCTCTTCAAAACAGAATTAGCTGCATTGTGTACGTTTGTAAGCACATGCAAATATGGAGAGGATCATGCAGCGGGTATAAAACAAAAGCAAAAGGAAAAAAAAAAATAAATTACTTTATACACATTTCAATTTTGTTTGCATGTTTGAATGAATAAATCTTTTAGCTATTAGTGCGAGTTAACCTCTTTGTTCACATTACTGGAGAGATTATAAACACATTCAGATCAGCTTCATATTCCTCGAAATCTGGCATCAGTGTACCTTAGGTTTTAGAAGGATAACATTCAATATTTAAACGGTATAGCAGTACAAACAAAATAAGAGAGGGATTTACTAACACAAGGAGAACGTAATAAACACTGAACACAAATACAGACAAGGGTCAAATTGTGTAATTAGATAATTTTATCCAAAAAAAAAAAAAACTTTATTAGAACAGAATCAAAACAAAATAACGGAATGTTTTTAAATATTCCTTTATGCTCATAGCTTTTTTTTTTTTTATAAATACCACACAGATGTACCCCCCCTCCCAAACAGCAGCTCATCCATACACACGCTCCAGCATGCCTTTTAGAGGTAGGAAAAGGGTGGCGGTGATTGGGTGTACTGGCATCATCAACAGTAAAACACTGATCTACTTCAACTGGTGGCGAGCAAGATGGAGGCTGCGTTTCTCCCTTCAATCCAACATCATACTGCAACTTTATGTGTATTTCTCATTTAGCCATGCACAATTAAACCCACACAGGCTGAGAAATAGAGACATGGTGAAGAAAACAGGCAGATTTGAAAAAGAGAATTCCTGGGACTATCTTCTATATTTAAGCAAAGCTGGTTTTGCATCAGTGTTAAGTGTTATTTCCCCACATTCTGTTTTTTTTTCCTTCAGTTTAAGCACTGCAGCTAGATGAGGCAGAGGGCCAAGCATTCAGAGCCAATCATTATTTAATCTCTGTGACCTGTCCTACCTAAAGGTAGATTTAGACAGCTGTATGTGTTAGTAGAAGCAGGGGGAAGATGGAGCATCATTATGGGTTTTCAACTTACAGCAAGAATGATAAGAGTGCAAATAAAACACGTGCCCCATTTGAGTTTTATGACACACTCAAGTCTTCATAATGAAACAGAGCTTTGTGTGTATGCATGTGACAGGTGGAGGGGGCATTAGACCAGACAGATAGAAAGCACAGGTAAGCAACGTTTTACAACGATGGGAGGCATTCTCTGTCTTGCTGCCGCTCCCCTGAAGGAGCAGGTTTAATCACGGGAGCGTCCCACAATGGCCAGGATGTAGAGGAAAATGTTGATGATGTCAGTGTAGAGGTTGATTGAGGCGAAGATGTACTCCTCTGGACTGAGGGCCAGTTTCTTGTTGCCCAAAAGAAGCTGGGTGTCGACAGCCAAGAACTGTGAAAAAGGAAAATCAAGGAGACATTAGATGTTTAGTTGTTTCTCAAACATAAAGAAACTTCATTCAAACTGAATTTTTTTTTTCTTTGAGGATTAAACTTCAGCTGATTCTAAAATCTAAAGGTTTGCAACCACAGATGTCGATTTACAAGGATTGTTTTTTTTTTTCCCCTTTTAAAACTTTTTAAATTCAGAGTCAAAGTGAGAAACTGCTTGGTTTATCTGTCAATGGAAACTCAGAAAAGATAGAGTAAAAAAAAGTTACAATATTTACAGCAAATATGAAGAATGTGAAGAGATGATAAAACCCATTTGTTTAAATATGAAGGGAAAGTGTCTGAATCTGGTCACATGGGGAGGGTAAATACTCCGAGCTCTGTAAGCTGGGAACCTAATCCCAGCGGGGGATGTTACGCTCTCCTGCTGCTAATTTTACAGCTGTTACCAGAAAGAAAAATAGCTAAAAGGGGAGGTAGAACTGAATAACATAGGCGAGCAACTTCAGCAAGTAATTAAAATGACATATCAACAAAATGAACCTAAAACACTTTAAAAAAATCCATATTAAACATTCTATCGGACTTTTATGTGAAGAAAGTACAGTTTAATTAAATGGTTTAGTAGCAGGAAAATCCCTGTTATCACAAATTTTTAGCCATCTAGGAAACACGGGAGGTAAAAGAGTTGTTTAAATTTAACGCCGTGGCAGTTTTAGTTGCCCTAAACTTACGCAGGTGAACAGCAGAGCCCCCATGGAAGCGTAGACGATGTCCAGAATCTTGTTGCGGATGAAGATGCAGAGGATCGAAAAGAGCAGTAGCACAATGAGGCACACAAAGAGAACGCCCCGACAGGAAGTGAAGTCATATTTGCTCTGTGGTCAAGAGAAATAAATAAAAAACAAAAAGATTTAGAGCAAGTGCAGGATTCTCAATAAAAAAAACAACAACTAGACAAAGAAAGGGAGATCAGGAACAAATAAGTTAGTGAACAGATGGATGTGCAGACCTGCAGTGAGAAGAGGACAACTGTGAAGCAGACAACTGCCGTAATGCCCACCGCCATGATGACCGTATCTGTGTCGTAGAAGCTGGCGATCATGCCCACCATGTAGGACATACTCAATGTCAGGATGGACTACAACAGGAAAAAATAAAAAAAAAGTTAAAGATACACCGTATATGTCATCAGTTCTCGCATTTATCCTCTTTTAGATATTGGATCCTG
This sequence comes from Cyprinodon tularosa, assembly GCF_016077235.1. NCBI lineage: Eukaryota > Metazoa > Chordata > Actinopteri > Cyprinodontiformes > Cyprinodontidae > Cyprinodon > Cyprinodon tularosa. The sequence goes on along the minus strand of NW_024039240.1, from coordinate 642,339 downwards.
ATTTTACCAAAGCAACAAGATTCCAGGGGTGCTTGCGACGGAAATCGCCACAGCAGGTGATTGTGATCAGAGACACGAAGAAGACGGCGTAGGACACGTAATAAGTCCAACGGTTTCTTTGCACATAAATCTTGGCCTCATCCACAAATGTGAAGATGGCAACAAAGGAGAAGGTGACCAACAGCTGCGCCGTGAGGACAGAGAACACCTAATGGAGAAGAAAGTAAAAGATTAATAAATATACATTGGTGTAGAGCCATAAAATATACAAATAGTAATGATTTTTATTTATATATTTGCATCATTGACATTAATTTACTCACTTTTCTAATAAAGGCTTGTCGAATGTTCTTGTCCTCAAAACCTCCTCTGGCAAATTCCTCATTGTCATAATAGGATGGAGGCACGTCGCCATGATAACCAGGGCTGCCTGCAGGTGCTGCAAAATAACAATGACAAAACAAAAGTTTTGGGGAGGTTTTAGTCACATCTCTGACTGCCTGTTTTTCTTAGATAAAATAAATATGTGACCCCTATGGAGAGTAATGAGTGCTGCAATCCAAACAATAAATTACTAATGAAATCACTGGAATATGAAACAAGCAAATTGGACACATTTAGTTATGATAGCAGCCGTGTATCAACGTCTGAATGCAATACACATTATGAATTTAAGGTATTTCCGACTTTTTAAATTTGCAGCAAATGAATCCATCCACAGGGGAACATTGAGGTCAATTTATTTTACAGAGAACAGCTTTAAGAGCAAGGTTTAAAATTTTCTTTTAAATTTTCAGCCTTCCCAGGTTATTGACCCACTTCAAAGCACAAATTAATAAACCAAGTTTTTTGGCTGATTTTCCTAAACATGTAAGGCCTTAATTATGTAGCAAGACAAAACCACAGCCTGTAAAGAGTTAATCAAAGGCATAAGTGGACAGATTGATGGATAAACAGGTGAAATAAAGGTTCATGCCACTAAACATTGCTGTTTACAAGCTTTGTATCAGAAAACTCACCCATAGGGTCATCATGAAAACTGGGCTGTCCGGGCCCTTGCTGGTAAGGCCCTGGACCGTAGGGGCCTTGTGGATAGGGCATCTGTGGATAGGGGCCAGGGGCAAACCCTGGACCTGCTTGGGCGAAGCCAGGCTGTCCATAGCCAGTAGCTGGTGGGTAAGGCGCCCCCGGGCCTTGGCTGTAGTTGGGAGGGGGCATACCAAAACCTGGTTGAGGGGGGCCATAAACGTTGTTATGAAGAGGGTTGCTCTCCCCCATAATAGGAAATCCACTTTTGTCCTGGGACATGGTGAAGTAAATTACTCACTACTGCCACAATCTGTAAAAATAAACAAAAAAACCAAACATAAATATGTATTAAAGCTGGCAGTTTGTATGACATGTTTCCACAAGTATAAGAGCTTAAGAAATATTATTTAAACTCCTAATCAAAGGCTAATTTATCCACCTGAGGTTGAGGACATTAGATCAACTAATCTCCTGTATCCTCTGCCCAACATATTATAATTGTTAAATATTTTTGCCATTTCAAACCATGGTTCATGTTTGCCAGATTAATACAGTTTATGGATTTTTCCTGGTTCCTCTTCAGCCTCTGTAGGGGCAACATTCTCGGGTAAAGATGCTTTTGTTGACCAGATGTTTAAGAGAACTCATTGCTTACCAAGTAAAAACTGATTGAAGCCTCGCTAACATTTCAAAAGAATAGAGGATCAGGCTGACCATGCACTAAAGTAAAGGTGTATAGAGTACTAAGAAAAAAAAACCCATTTAAAATAGGGCTGGGTATCAATTCAATCCCTATTTTCAAATTTGGAATCGATTCTTTTCAATCCAAACTTGGATTATTGTTCTTAAAAGCACTTTTTTAAACTGTTGCTAGAATGATATGGCTGTATAGTTATGCATAATGTTGATACAAGTATAATATAAACATTGAATTGAAAATTAATAAAGCAAATGTGGCTGTAGGGACAGTGGAAAATTCATTTTTTTTCCTAAATTGATCTTTGCTTATACAAAGAATTTACATGAGAATCACCTTAACAGAAAATGACTTTGGTAAAAGTGAAAGTGACTGATAAGAAAAGCACTAAAGGAAAAGTCATAGAATTGTTTACAATAATAGGGAAAGTGAAAGTTCTATTTTCGTCCATAAAAAGAAGCAAGGTAAACTGTTTTTGTTGGTTCCTTTACATCCCTTGGGTAAAAACATTGGATGTTGGATTTTGAGGGAAAACAAATAACCACGTTAGCCCCAAGGAAAACACTATTGTCCATAAGAGCTCAGAACACTAAAAAAGCTGTCGTGCTTGTCAACAGCTGTGCTGTCGGCATGAGAAAACTAAAAGTTTCTTCTGTCAGAATACAATGAAATATGTCCACTGTTTCTCAGAACAACGAAACAGATCAGCTAAAGTGTCAAAATAAGTTGTAAGTAACACAAGAAAAATCCTACACTTTATTCCATATAATGCAGAATTGTTAAGTGGTAATTTGGGTATTTCACTTTTTAGGACAATATCTAGAAAGAGTCATTATAAAAAAAAAAAAAAAAAAAAAAAAAAAAAAAAAAAAAAAAAAATGTGATGCACTATAGCCTCGGCCAGTATGGAGTGTGGACCTGGACTCATATACTGTAAAGGGTTAAATGTACTTAGGTGATCTACACCTCATTCATTTCCCAGATTTACACTCAGTCCCAGAAAACCTGTTGCGTTCCCAGCTCTGTATTGGCTAAAAGCGCTCACACTTGACAGATAGATGTAACAAATAAAAATACAGAATAAAACTGTAATTTATTAGCCACAAGACAACCCATCCATAACATTATCTCACAAACCCTGCTGCCACCTCATCAGGCACAGTGCTCAGTTTAGATGTATTTACCAAGGGGAAATAAACAAGATTTTTTTTTTTATTAAAACAGAGCATTAAGAATAAAAAAGCAAGGGCATTTCCATTTAGCATCAGATCAATGTAGTTTAAATCCTGTTTAGAGGTTGTGTTCGCTCTATCTTGGCCTTCACCTTGTTTAGACTGTACTGAGTTTACAGTGAGTGTTATGCAACACTTCTCCATTTTGCCTTGGCATATGCATTTGAACTCCAGATCCACTGCATCAGGGCCACTTTGCAGCACACAGCTTCAAACAAATACCTTGCTTTTGCTGAGAGGATTGATTCAAATCCTTCTAGATTTGTATTCTGCATCTACAGTAGTAACCATTCAACATTTCCCCACTTTTCGTGATGGGCCCTTGGCTGGTCCTCTACAATTCCTTTTTAAACATCAATCTTTGTACTAAAATATTCTGTCATGATTTGTGGAAATTAAAATCTAAAGAGAAGCATCATTTCCAGGTCAGACCCTGTAATTCAGTGAAAGGGTGGAGTCAGAGTAAAAAAAAGGCATGCCCAGGAGAAGGTTTTGCTGGGAGTCGCAAGGTAGTGGGCAGCCATTCGGGTGGCGTTTGACTGGGAAGAGCCATTTTGAATAGCTTCTACTGTAATGAGCCAGATCCCGCCACAGACAAAGGTTGTGCAATTGGTAAGTTGTGTCCATTAACACAGTTCTTGACCAATCAACCAGCAGTGTCAAACTGTCAAACTAGGTAACCAAATTTAATCTGCTAAATCTCTATAGAACAAACAAGTTCAGACTTTAAAACACTCATAAGAGAAGGTATCATTTAAGTTATCTAAAAAGCTTGTCAATATACAACCACAGAGCTGTAAAGTAATCCTGTTGCATACATAAATGAAATCTCCACCCAGTTCAGCGTCCATGGACAGGACATTGAATAGGTGGTGTGGGTGTTCTAGTGACAAAGAAGCAAATACATAAAGAAAACTAATCAGAAAATAGTATAAACAGTTACTAAAAGTTCTCAACAAATCAAGGATAATTCTGTCATCTTAATTTTCAAATTTGTTTTATTCTTTAAGTAAAACCCTTAAAACAAAAAAGAACCATCTTTATGTTTAAGAATATGTGGCAATGCTATTATTAAATACCAGTGGATTCATCAAATTACCATTAAAAACATACAAGTTATTTTATCATTATTTCATTGAACGCATTAATTATTTTATTCTTAACATTTTCCCTTTACATTTAAAACTACCAACAGGTTTTCCATCTTGAAATATGTTTTTGTTTGTCAATCAAAAACAGATTGAAATGTTTGTCACTGGGATCTTTTTTTTTTGACAGGGTAGAAAACATAGAATTTCTTTGAAGGGAAAGGAGAAATATTTCTACATACAATTGTTTCTTTAAACAATAAAGATTTTAAACTAAAGCTGTATGCACATTCATCATCTCTGGTCTACTCTTGCCCAGATAGATTTGAAAAAATATATAAATAAACACCAAAGGGATTTTGAATGTTGTCGTTACTCAAATCTTCACAAATACAGGTGCTGGTCATAAAATTAGAATATCATGAAAAAGTAGATTGATTTCAGTAATTCCATTTAAAAAGTGAAACTTGTATATTATATTCATACATTACATACAAACTCATATATTTCAGATGTTTATTTTGTTTAATTTTGATGATTACAAATGACAACAAATGAAAATCTCAAATTCATCATATCAGAAAATTAGAATATTACTGAAGACCAATAAAAACAAAGGATTTATAGAAATGTTGCCCAACTGAAAAGTATGAACATGAAAAGTATGAGCATGTACAGCACTCAGTATTTAGTTGGGCCTCCTTTGGCCTGTATTACTGCAGCAATGCGGCGTGGCATGGAGTCGATCAGTCTGTGGCACTGCTCAGGTGTTATGATAGCCCAGGTTGCTCTAATAGTGGCTTTTAGCTCTTCTGAATTGTTGGGTCTGGTGTATTGCATCTTCTTCACAATACCCCATAGATTTTCTATGGGGTTAAGGTCAGGAGAGTTTGCTGGCCAATTAAGAACAGGGATACCATGGTCCTTCAACCAGGTACTGGTAGCTTTGGCACTGTGTGCAGGTGCCAAGTCCTGTTGGAAAATGAAATCTGCATCTCCAAAAAGTTGGTCAGCTGCAGGAAGCATGAAGTGCTCTAAAACTTCCTGGTATGTGGCTGCGTTGACCCTGGACCTCAGAAAACACAATGGACCAACACCAGCAGATGACATGGCACCCCAAACCATCACTGACTGTGGAAACTTTACACTGGACTTCAAGCAACGTGGATGAAGTGCCTCTCTTCTTTTCCTCCAGACTCTGGGACCTTGATTTCCAAAGGAAATGCAAAATTTACTTTCATCAGAGAACATGACTTTGGACCACTCACCAGAAGTCCAGTCCTGTTTCTCTTTAGCCCAGGCAAGACGCTTCTGACGCTGTCTGTGGTTCAAGAGTGGCTTGACACAAGGAATGCGACAGCAGAAACCCATGTCTTTCATACGTCTGTGTGTGGTGGTTCTTGAAGCACTCACTCCAGCTGCAGTCCACTCTTTGTGAATCTCCCCCACATTTTTGAAGGGGTTTTGTTTCACAATCCCCTCCAGGGTGCGGTTATCTCTCTTGCTTGTACACTTTTTTCGACCACATCTTTTCCTTCCCTTCGCCTCTCTATTAATGTGCTTGGACACTGAGCTCTGTGAACAGCCAGCCTCTTTAGCGATGACCTTTTGTGTCTTGCCCTCCTTGTGCAAGGTGTCGATGGTCGTCTTTTGGACAACTGTCAAGTCAGCAGTCTTCCCCATGATTGTGTAGCCTATAGAACTAGACTGAAAGACCATTTAAAGGCTTTTGCAGGTGGTTTGAGTTAATTAGCTGATTAGAGTGTGGCACCAGGGGCCATCAATTTTGAACCTTTTCACAATATTCTAATTTTCTGATATGATGAATTTGAGATTTTCATTTGTTGTCATTTGTAATCATCAAAATTAAACAAAATAAACATCTGAAATATATGAGTTTGTATGTAATGTATGAATATAATATACAAGTTTCACTTTTTAAATGGAATTACTGAAATCAATCTACTTTTTCATGATATTCTAATTTTATGACCAGCACCTGTAGCTGCTGATGGCTGCAGTGAGGAAGGATCACCTGTAGCAGCCTGTGTAAAGTAGATCTGGAGAAGCCTCTGACTAAAGACAATCTGTTGGTCGAAGGTCTGTAGGGTTCTCACTGGCGCATTTTTAGCGTTAAATTTTCAGTTGTCAAAATTACATTGTAATAAGGTGTTTATACTTTCAATAAGAATAACAGCTGCAGAAATTGTGTTTTAGAACCCTTTTAGGAATGAAACTTGTCTGTTTGAGGACCTTGAATCAGCGCTATGAAGTGGTGTTATTTTTAGAGATACAATAGCACTTAAAGGTATAGTGGAGGATGTTATTTTTCAAGGTGGATCATCAAAATAATATGCCTACCTAATTGTCAATTAATCTACTGATATCTTTACGAAATGCTGTTCTATGTGCTTGTTCCCATTTTCATTTACCAGTGGTAAATATAGTGGAAAAACTGAATAATCTTCTTTTGAAAAGTAAGCTTGTATGAGCGATGCAAACAGCAACTTTAAAAGAGGTTCATTAAGCCAAACTGGCTGATGATAACTTTTTTTTTCTACATATACAACTAAAGGCAACAAACTAATAAGGGTTGCTTAGCAAAGCGGAAGGAGACAGCTGCTTTAACCAATATCGAATAAAAAAAAAAAAATCACAACAACCTCTTCATGCCCAGTGTAATGAAGACATATTGATTGTTTGGAGTCAAAGAAATTTATATTATTCATAAGTAAAGAGTATAAGAGCTGAGAATATTTATTAAATCTGTAAAAAATAAAAATAATCTGACTAAGAGCTTTTTGTTTTAATGAATAATTAAATTAAATTAAATGCAAATAATTAGCAGCAACAATAGATTAACATGGACAAGTTTAACGTTTTTTTTTTAAAGAGCTAAATTCCAATGTCTGATAGATGTGTTTCACAGATCACCTGGCCCAATCCACGGTAGCCGCTAAAAATAAAATAAAAAAGAGCACCAATAACACAATGACTAAAGCAGAATTCCAGCATCAGTACGAACAGCTTCATCTGCTGATGTTTTGGAAACAAAGAGCGCTTTTCTTACATGATGCAAATATGTAATAAGCATTATTATGAAAGCGCCTGATGTAACAATTATAAGTTACACAGCATGTAGTAGTGAACAAAATTTAAGCAAAGATCATTCAGTTATGAGCACTGAAAGGGCATGCCCTCTCAGAGACAATTTGATCTTCCAAAAAACCACACAAGTTTCACTTCAGCGACTGAAAGGAGATAACTTAGAGTACGGCAGCCATTTTTAAGAGTCGGTTTAAATAGCTTTGATAGAGTTCTGGAAGATTATAAATCCTCTTAGGCAGGATGTTTTTTACCCACAATGCTGCCACTGCCGCCGACAGCAGTCCCTCAAGGATTTAGGTTAAAGGGATGGATTCAGTAGGCCAGTCAGTGAGAGAGCCAGGTTAACATAATTAGGTTAGTACAATACCATGACTACCTCACAGACAGTATGTTATATGGATGACCAAACCAGTCAGGCAAACATGGAGGTTAGCATACTTGTTAGTCCAACTAAAACAGGGAGTGCAGTCAGTAGAGCATGAGTTAGCGATATAACCGAAAGTAAAATGCTGTTTCACTGTCACATGATAAACTGTAAGCTAAGCCTGGTAATCTCTAAAGAAGAGGATGAGGTTGAATATGCTTGCTTTTTATGCTGGTCCCTATTCATACAATACCATATCCCTTTATTTATAAAGTGTTTTTAAAACAACAAAATTTCTACAAAGTGCTGTACATACAATTGAAAGCAACTAAAATTAAAACCGACAAGCTACATACAGACAAGCTAACACAGAGATAAAGAGTTTTTTATGTTAAAATAGTTTTAATTAAAACTTAATCAAACATTTTAAATTAAAACAGAAGATAAAAAAATGACAAAAAATAGAGTAAAGCTCCTAAGGATGTAAAAAAAAAAATAAATGTCTCAGCAAACAGGTGTGTTTTAAGACATTTACACTCAGAGAGAGGGGGGGCTGCCTGACATCTATTATTGCACAACTGAGGAGCTGCTAAAGCAGACTGAAATTGAATGACTGCCACAACCACTCTGTGTACAATAAGGATTTCTGTCAAACAATTGCTAAATTATCACCTGGACAGCATGAAAGATAAATGCCTCCATGGCTTTGCTTCTAGTGGAGAAGCAGCCAATGCAGCAGTCAGGGGAGGGAAATACTGTAATAGCAGTAGGCCTTGTCAGCAGTCACTGTGGCCATGCCAAGCCTGCAAAGACCCAGTGTTGCATCAGATGGCCGCAGTTGAATAGGTGGAGCTGTCTATGACAAGAAACTGTCACAACAGTTGATTTTAAAACATGATAGTGTTAGTATTACCAAATCGGTCATTGTGATAAACTATAGGGAAGCATTGACCTTCCTGCTTGACTGTATTCACTGCTTCTTCTCAGTAACAATATGAAGATTATACTTGGTTTGATTAAAATGATAAAGGATTGAACATAAAAACAAGAAGAATTTGTTTTAAATTAACCAAACCCTGCCATGGAAAGATTTTTATTTTTATTTGAACAAGTTTAGAAGCAGGGATTGTGAGCATATACATTTTAAACAAGCTTTAAAATGGTTTAAAAAAAGCATGATTTCAGACCTGGGAACTTCACATGACATCTGCTCATGGGTCTGATAATCAACCCTGACCTGATTATGTGAGCATGGGTTTTTTTTAGTTTCATGTAAGTAAAACGAACCGACTAAAAATGGGAAATGACTGACATAAACGCCATAAGAATGAAATTTTAAAATCCTAATCTATTGAATATTTAAATAGGTCTTGAATGCTGCTATAGTAAAGTGAACAACTTTCAGAGATTATGTCATGCATGTAATAAATGCATGTAATTAAAACTGGTAGGTGGAATATTTGATGTGAATTTATTTTAATATCAATACAGCGAGCCGGTCAGTACTAGTCTTTTGAGCAGAGATTTAAGATGAGGAACACAAAACTTGAGCCTTTTTTATCTTCACACAGTCAAGATTGGGCAACTGAAAAAAACAACAATTTGGCAATCTATAATCCCAATCCCACTTTAGCAGCTGTTTTAATCTGTACACTTAAATATATGATTAAAGCCTTGATTTCTTTTATGAAACTGGAATAATTTCTCAAGGGAATTAAACAGTTTGCACCAATTCTACTCATATTTTTTAAATAGTTATTCTAAAGTAATTGAATATTGCATACTTTAATATCCATACATCTGAACAAAGCTCACTGGTACTAAAGACAACATGTAGGTTTAATGAAAACAGGCCACAAGCAACAGGGAGATCACTGTCAGTGAAACCCCAATCATTTGAGTACGGTAGTTTTATGGCTGGCAGCCACTGCTAACCAAAACAGAAACACTGGCACAGTACTGCTCACACTGCAGAACGCAAATCTATGTATTGTAGGCCTCAACTGCGGACACAAATGCGACACTGCGGCCATTTGTGAGCATATATTCCCACGAATTACCATTGAACTGACCAAAGGGGTTATTTAAGTCACAGTGACACGCGTCACAGGAAAAAAACAACTCCAAACAGTTCGCCATGTTTAAATCCGCTCTTATTTACAGGACGGTTACATGTCGGACCCTCCTCTGTTTACGCTGATATGCTAGCGGCTTCTTTCACAACAAATGCAGCCGTTATCGGAATCCTCCATACAAATATACGACAACAACAAAAAATAGATATATGTTTTTTTATGTCCTGTGCTACGTGCTTTCTACATTGACAGATGGCAAAGAGGATGGACCCAAACGGTTTCCGTGAAGAAGCCAGCGGGTTGTCCTTTTTTTTTTTTTTTTTTTGCTTGTTTTTTTTTCTTCTACTTATTGTTTGCTATGGCTTAAACAAAATAAAATAAGAAAATAAATTCTTACCTTTAACGTGATTATTGTGAAGCAATTGATGAAACGAACTCCTTCGCTCCTCCTGGATTTCTGGAATCCGACTGAACAAGTGAAGGGGGCGGAGGCCGCTGACGTTACCGCCAGGAACGGTCACGTGGTCACCGGGAATCTCCGGTTATAACACCGAAAATTATGAAATTTCTAACCAATCGAAATACATTAGGGTCAAAACTTTAATATAACGCCCTCTTGTTTAAGGGGGGAAATGTTAGATAAAGAAAAGCTGCTTAAATGCAATTTCCTAACAGAAATATCTAGAAACACCAGGAAAGTACTGATCCGGGTCACGTGGTTTATTATGAGCGCTGAAAGCTTTCTCATAAGTGCGCAATAATAAACAATTATTATAAAACTCTATATCCCCTTGTCTTTTATTCTCGCAATAACCAAAATATTAAACGAACAATTTTGAATATTTTTATCTGTTCAGGTTATGAAGGGTGGGCTTTTACCCACCATAGACAGTAGAAATAATATATACAGGGGATTAACTCGGCACACTTCTGTCACATAAAGTGGAAAAAATATAATATCTTAAATTCAGCCATTATAGACTTTCAAAGCCATTAGTGAGATTAAAAGTCACACTTAAAGAATTAGAGCGATGCAAATGCATGTAAACCCTCAGAGATCCAAAACACAAAGACATAAATAACAGATTAAAAAAATAAATACTTAAATAAACAGCATTTTGACTCTCTAAACGGAACCCCTGACTTTGTATTATTTTTCTCATTACTACAATTTTTCCAAGCCAAATTTATGACTTTGGATCTCTAAGTTCCCTCCACGAGTAATAACTTAAGTGGTACAATGGGGCTTCCAAATTTGCCACTCCTTATATTGTTAAGTTATTTTTTTTTTTTTCAAAATAGCCATCATCAATACATTTCAAGGAACAATTTGAGAAAAAAAAAATCAAATTACTAAAAAACTGCTCTCTGCCAATGATGAGAGGAGTTTGATCAGTTGCCTTTTATGGCACCAAAGGCATGTATGGAAGCATGGTTTTAAGAGGGTAAGCAAACAACAACTTGAAACAAAAAGAAAAAAGTTCAAAAGTTTAGAACCAATTTTTAATAAAAGTCTGTAAAATTACTTTCTGCATGGAGTTTGCATGTTTTTTTCATTAATGCATGGGTCTTTATACCAAAATCGATTGCTTTTAAAAGAAAATACTTAAGTAAACCCACAGGAAAGAATTAAATGCTGCAGTTACCCATACATTTTTAAAGAGTTGTTCTACGTGATGATAGCTGTAAGCAGGAAGGACTTCCTGTAGCAGTCTGTCTTGTGAAACTCTTACTACTTACTTTTGTCCATAATGTTCTTCACTTTGTGAAATCATCTCCAGGGGTATTAAAGGAGTTCTTAGAACAGAGACAGTCTTCTTTATTAGCTTGTTGAGCTTTTGTAAGTCATTTTACTATAGCAGATAATGGCAGAAGAGTTCCCGCTCTCCACAGCATGCATACAAGATATGCAGAATCTTGCTGAAAACGCTAAAGAATCTAAGCTTCCTGAGGAAGTACAGTCTGCTCTGTCCTTTCTTGTAGACGGCTTTACAGTCGTGTATTCCGTCGAGTTTGTTGTCCAGGTGAACACCACGGTATTTATACTCCTCCACCACCTCCACTTCCCCCATGATGCCAATAGGTCTCAACTTGTTCCTGTTTCTTAAAAAGTGTACAATCATCTCATGTGTTCTTTTCACATTCAGAATCAGATGATTGTTTGCACACAATGCTAAAAAAAAAAAAGGTTGACCAGCTCCTTGTACTGAGCTTTTTGATCACCTCTGATGGACCTAGAACAAGACTGTTGGATTGGTTAGTGTCTCTAAATTGCATTTAGGATTTTTTGTGTGCATGGTTGTCTGTCCTTCGTTACCCTGCAATGGACTGGCAACCTGTCGTTGGAGTACGCTGGCCTTTACCCAAAAGACTGCAGGAGATAGGGACCAGCTCTGTGTGATTCTGACAGACAAGCTGTACAGAAGATGGATGGATTGTTTGATGATATGTAGATGTTGCAATAAAAATTATTTTCAAAATTCTCTAAAAATATTTTTTTCAGGACTGACTGCAGAACCGCCTTCAGGGCCTACAACAGGGGAAAGCCTTTGGACAGCCACATGGCAAGCTGGAAATTTCAGCATCATCTCAGATAAGCACAAACAGTAAATATATGGATCTCAGGTATTCAGCTTTTTCCAACTGCTCCATTTAGTCTGATTTTGCTCCACTCCACCATTTTTTAGACATTGTCATAACTGCTAGTTCAATACAAATACTTTTTTTCTGCCATCCTTGTTCAGGAGAAGGTATGATCAGAGTTTACTAGCCCCAAATAATGCTTTTGAAAAAGGGTAGCCCATCAGACAACAAAATTCAACCATGAATACACACTCACACCCAAGGCCAATCTAAAGATACCAATTACCCTACAGTCATGTTGGAGGAAGCTGGAATACCTGGAGGAAGCTGGAATACCCAAGCATGCACTGGTGACCTAGGCATAATGATCACAGTTGTAGTGGTTTTTCTGCATGCAGAAGAAAGTTTATTGCTGTTATGAACATAAAAAAAAAATCACAAATGCAAATTCTTTATTAAAATATCTGTTTGCATATTTTACAGTTCTTATGTGCTCATCTTCAACCCACATAGCTGATGGCATACTAAGAAGTTAAACCATTTTGCCGATGGGTATGTCTTTAAATGGACTTAATCAGACTTTCAGGAATACCTAGGTAAGATAAAAAAGCACCTTTGGCTCCTGCTAAACTTGCATTTAGATAGATAGAGTGGTGCATATTCCACTCATTTCCACAAAAAATGAAAAATTACATGTTAAAATTCTAATAGCTTCTTCTACTACTATAAATGTTAAGATTCCATCCTCATAGACTATTCAAAAGTTATTATATACCTGTTGTCAAGCTAGATGTCTTCCTGTCATAACAAGAGGATCAAAGCCATCTTTGTTGTGTGTCCAAATACATGCTCCTTTTATGAAACATGCAGTATTATAAAAGCTATTGTTTATGAGTGTAGCTGCGAATAAGATTATCCAGTCCTGTCTTGTTGATTGTGCCGTATTCTTGGGTATAGCTGCCTAGTTTGGCCCGTGGGTCCCCAGCAGCAGCCACGTTACAGTTGTTCTGAAACACTTTTTTGCTGAACCGTGGCGGTGGACGAGCCTCTCGAGCCTGAGAACTGGGGCGCTGGTTCTGCATATAAAACCAGAGCAGCATGTAATTAGGTTTAGGAAGGAAAAAATAATAATAAAATGAAACAAAGGCTTTTTGATCTTTTAACATTTTTCACCTTTGAAAGACTTGGTTTTATTTGGTGTTATGGGATGACAGGAACTGAATATTGCATAATCTTAAAGTGGAAAGTATTCGATTTATTTGTATTTTTAATCAAATTCTTTTAAAAAAGAAGGTATATTTATGTATTCAGCCCACTAAACCAATACTTTGCACTACTTTTTACTGTAATTACAGCTTCTTAACTAGCTATGGACATCTAGAGTATTTTTTAACTACTATTGCTTTGAAAAAAGTTATTGCCATAAATTCCCAGTTAGATTAAGGTATGAACTGTTTAATCTATACCAGGGATCTACACCCTTTATAAACCCAAATCCTTCTTCAGTCCAGGTGTATCTAAACTGTTTAGAGCCACAAGTTTAAATTGTGTTTTGAAAAAAGCAGTTTATATTCTTTTGATAAAATCTACTATAGCAAATTTGCTGTATTAGATAAAAAAACATTCTATTTCTTAGGTTTTGAAATAATGAGATAATTTTGTGATATTTTGGTATTTGGCATGTTGATATTTTTGGAAAATATGAAAACAAAAAGGGTTGAAAGGTTCCAACTTATAACAATAGGAAAAAAAACACATCATCGGTAGTTTTAATGACATTTTTGTGTTGCCATTCCTAGTCTAGTAGAAACGGCTGCACCCTAGGTGCACCAATGAGTGTTCCCACAGATCCCTTCTCCCTTCAGCTGTTAGAATTGATCAGCATCTGCTCTAATAAACAATTAACATTAGCTCTAATAAAAAAAGTAACTGTGACCAGCTTTCTTCGCTTCATTTTAGAAGAATGATGCTTCCATGGTTACAAGCTGCATGCTCAGCTACTAGTTGTACCGTCTTCATTCTCTCAAATTCTCTCAAATGAGGCGTGGTTCTTTGCAGCTCCTCCAAAGTTAACATGCTTCTCTGATTTGCTTTATCAGCTGGAATGCATTTACTGACTTTGAAACTATTTTTAAATGAACTGAACTAAAAACATATTTCTCTGTGTAAATTCTCAGTCATCTGAGCCATGAGTTATAATATGTCTGTAATATATTCTGTAATACATTTCCCTATATAAAATTTCATATATCAACTGAATTTAAGCAACAAGGCATGGTTGCACTTTGTGTTATTTAGGAAAATGGGGGTGGGGGTGGGTGGTGCGCTGAGGTCTAAATTTAAGCTGATTCTTCTCCGAGTTTTAACTGTTAGACATTTTTTCTAAAATTATATATCTTTTTCCACCTACTTCACAATTATGTGCTAATTTGTTTTAGTATCACAAAAAAATCTCAATACAATCCACTTAAGACAAAAGTTTTATAGAATATTTTGTAGTTAATTTTGCATTTCTAAAATTCTGCATTTCCCACAACCCAGCCTTAGATAAAGCTTGGAAGCAATAATAAGGTGATGATAAACCTACCAGTCGAGCTGAAGAGATATGCAGCCCAGCAGCTAAAGATGTCTCATCTTTACGGACTAGAGGGTTGTTTTTGGTTTGGTTTAAGGCCCAAGAGAAGGAGCGGTTGTGAACCACAGCAGTTGAACGACCCCGCTGGAGAATCTGATCCATGGACTAGGAAAAAAATAAGATGAAGAGTGAGGCTAAAGCTCAGATAAAACCTATGTGAAAACATTACTTAAAAATAGACAAAATAAAAAAACTTAACAGAAACAAATTAGGGTTATAAAAGAGACGATGGAGTAATACTAGATGGAGAAGGTGCTGAAGTATGCTGCTTACTACCATGACACTGCTGCACTCTGCTGGTGGTTTAATAGGAGTCTCATTTCTGGCTTGTCTGGCTGGGGTCCTGCTGGTTGCAGAACAATGAGGGGCCCGGATAAAAGCAGCATCTGGGTGGATGAAAACACAAGTATGACTTTTCCTCCCTGAGACAACGGGATGGAACAAGAAAAATACAATTTTTTTCAATAATTATAAACTATTTTAGAAATATCTTTGGTCAAAAACAGTGTAAAAAAGCTAAAAAAAAAATACTTACTTGGAGCATGAGTAATTGGGTTATACGTCAGTTTTCTTGAGCTGTGTTCATTTAGTGCATTCGTGTTCTCCATAGCAGATGAAGTAGATGCATTAGCAGCCTCTGCTTTAGTGGCCCCAGTATGTAAAGACTCATGGTTGGTCTCGCCTTCCTCATCTTTGGACTGTTTCCCTTCTTCATTAGATGTTGCAGCTACAGGGCTTTTCTCTACCTTCTCACTCCTTGTACTCTTTTTCTCTACACAGTCAGCATTGTTTGGTAGCCCAAACATCTTTTGATGCGCTCTCCTTTCAAGTATCATCTGAAAAGCAGTTGACTGAACCTTAATAACTGATTAAATAAGCTTTAACAATATCAGATGATTGTTTTATTGCAGAAATTAGTTAATCACCTCATATAGTTTGTTTCGGTACTGAACCACAGATAATTGCACATCATCGTCCACTGCCAGCACTACATCATAACCAAGAGCTGGTTCTTTGGCTGGATTATGGAACCTGGAGAGATAGAAAACTCTGTTGTAGCAATTATAATTTCCATCTTTAGAAAATATGCAATTGATATATCACTGTCTATTGCAATAAAAATATTCATAACAAATGCCCATTTTGCATAAATGGGCAAAAAAAAAGCTTCAAAATAAATAGACTTTTTATTTCCATTAAATTGTAAACTTACTCTATGCTATATGTACATAAATCTTATAACCAAACATCACTGATTTTTTTTAAGTTTAAGACTTTCAAAGACATTTATTTAGCGGTAGGAAAATACAATGATGACAAAATATATTCCTTTTTTTTTTCTAGAAAACCTAACTAATTTAGTATCCCCTTAATTTTTAAGTACACTTTCTGTTTAAGTTCATGTTACTTTTTCAAACTTTCTATGAACTTTAAATTTATTAACTCTTCTCCTGTATGTAAACATGATATAACTCTTCAAAATGAGAAAGATAAGAGAGCATGTCAATGGAGATATGCAGATGTTAATAATCATAAGAAATAAGGAATTAGCTACAAGAATCAAAGTCGTTTAAGGCTCTTTTTGAAGAGGATAAAAAAAAACTTCAAACCTATAGTGCAGCAAATTAAATTCATTGTGAAGTGGTATTGTTGCAATAAAAGTGTTTTTTTTTTTATTCATACCAAACAATATTAGCTAAAAATATTAGTATTGTCCACACTGACACTGTAAATAAACATATTGTTTTCACAAGCCTACTGGGAACTGAAATGCGAAGAAACTGGAAAATCTAATAAAGTACAAAAACTGATGTAAAAACTGTACAAATCAGCATCAGATAGAACAAATAAGTATACTTAGAAATGTATTTTATTAAAATATACCACAACTCATCAAAGTAGGCAAATAACCTCATATTGTTTTCATGTGGAAAAACTTAATCATGCTATTGTGGTTACAGGATAAGTTTTAATACCTGGCTACGTATGGGTGTTGAAGGGCCTGCTCAGCAGTCAGACGCTTGTCTGGGTTAAAAACTAATAAACCCTTCAGCAGGTCAAGAGCATCAGGAGGAACGGATGGTTGGAGAATATCCTCCAAACGCACCTGTGGTCTTGTGGGAGACAGACATATGAGCCTTAGAAACAAATTTGCTAGAAATTACGCAGCAGAAAGCATGACAACAACTGTGAGATATCCAAATATGAACTGTTCCACTAAAATGAAAGTTGGGTGATAGATGTTTGATCTAGATTAATTCCTGCTGCATCAACACATCTCTAACCCTGCCCTCCAATACTAATATCTTATTTTATAGTCCCTGGTGCTGAAATGTTTTCAAAACAATTAATTTTTATGTATTGTTTTTCGTATTTCATATGACATATTAGCACAAAGTAGAACAAATAATAAAACCTAAATATCATTTGTATTGAGCTCCCTTTTTAAGATATTTTAGAACAAAATCTATTGTAATCTACTGCCTTTAAAAATCCCCTACGATGGTAAATAGAGACACAAAGGTCAGTTGAGAAAAATCTAAACTGAACATCTCTAAGTGGTAAACTCAACACGCCCTACAAGAAGAAAGCCAAAACAATCCCTGCTTGTAGTTTGCAGCCAGTCTAGAAGCAAACATATGGAAGAAGGGGCTTTGGTTGGGTAAGTAAGACCAGTTTTTAAGTTTTTGGCCAACATGGAAAACATATTTAGTGGCTAAAAAATTAACAATGCAAATAATACTGAACATTTTTAGGAACAATTCTTTGTTATAGGTGTAAAAAGGCTGAGTCCTTTACCTTCCAGCAGCACGATCAGCTTTTACAAACAAAATATAACTGAACTTTATAGTGAACATTTTCAGGCAGCTTTATAGGCAGCTGTACTTGTAGAGAGAAGCATCTCTAAAAATATATAAAATAGCAGGGAAAAACACAAATGAAGATCAAACCTTTCCAGATTTTAATACCATATGTCTTTTTTTCTCGTATTATCATGAAATACTGTGGGTTAAAAAAAAAATTCAAACAAAAAACTCCTAATAAAAAGAAATGTATATTTTGGATGTAGAATGAAAAATTGCAGAGGTCTGAATCCTTTTTTAAAGCATAGTACTCCACAATTTGATGCCTCACATAGAGACAATGTAATTCTAAAATTACATAGAATGAATACAGTTTGAAATCCATGTGGGAAAAATAAATAAGCTTACGATAACACAGAAATATAAAGCCCTGCTAAATGATTGTTTCTACAGAGTAATTTACAACATATAGAGCAAAGTAACAGCCTTACTTCAGCAACATTCTCTGGATGACAGAGGATCCATATTCAGACTTGATGGCCAGAATATCTGGAATTACAGACTTTTATTCAGTATTAACCAAAAGAAGGTTGATAAGCATATGGTGTTTGAACATCATCAGGTACCTTCAGGACTGGGGTGAAGTATGGCACTCATGATCTTCTCTATTTGGTTGATGGTTGAAGTTCCAGGAAACAGCGCTTTTCCCAGGAGCATCTCTCCCAGGATACACCCGAGACTCCACATGTCCACACCTTTGGTGTACCTTTGGACATAATTTCAATTTATACAGATTAGATGGAGAGCATCTGTAAACATCACAGATTTTCCTTAAGATTTAAGATTTGGAGTTTGACTGAGAACTTCTATTGCTTAAACATCCTTTGCTGTGAACAAATTTATTAAAGTTTAGGCTGCATGTTTATAGTTATTGTTCTGCTAGAAAGGTTCAAGTTTCAGGTCTGCTAACAGCTTTTCGAGATAGGATCATCATCATCATCATCATCATCATCAACATCCATCATCATCTTTATTTATATAGTGCTTTAAAACAGCTACAGCAGAAAACAAAGTACTGAAATAGCTAAAAATAGCAAAACACAACAAAATAAAATAAAATACAGCATACAAATATAAAATAAGGCAATAATAAGAAAGCTAAATAGACAATCTCACAACAACTAACTCCTGCCAGTTTTAAAAGCCATTGAATAAAAGTAAGTCTTGAGTTGTGTTTTAAAATTCTGGCAGGGAAGGAGCCTCCCTAATGTAATTTCCCAATTTAAAATCACCGTCCACCTTTGAAACGATCGATTTAAAATATGGGGTCTATAGTTGTGGAGTCACAAAGGCGATTAGGCCCAAAAACACTATCACCTCAGTTTTCTTTTAGTTAAAATTTGAAAAGTTCAGGGCCAGCCAGGATTTAATGTCGTCTAAACAGTCCAATACAGATATCACTAAAAAAGCCATCTCCATGCTTTAGGGGCAAATAGATTTGGCATTCATCAGTATAAAAATAAAAATCAAGCCAATGTCTTCTCAGTAGGGAACCAAGTGGCAGCAAATACAGAGAAATGAGAAGGGGCCCTAAAATTGAACCTTGTGGGACCCCGTAGGATAGAGAAGCCCTAGATGATGTGCCGTTGCCAACTTTGACACAGAAAGTTTGTCGGTCAGATAAGATCTGAACCAGTTAAGAGCTGTGTGCTGGATCACTATTAATTTATTCAGACGTGTTATCAGAATATGATGGTAAACCGTGTCAAAAGCAGGTTGTCATGTATTGTAACCACTGATCTCCCATCAGCCCTGACTAGCTTACGCATAATTAACTTAAATGGCAAATGGCTTTGGGCTGAATGAATTTTTTGTCTTCAGTCACATTTATATGCTACTTTTTATCAGTCTCATAAAATCTAAAAAACAATACACTGATGTTTGTGGTTATAATGTGACAAAATTCAAGAGTAGGGGTTAAAACTTTGCGAAGGACTTTAGATATTTTGCCAAGCTAAGCATTAATACTGTATTGATTTTTTGATCAGCAATCTACACTATTTCTTTAAATATGTTAAATTAAAATGGCTAGATGCATTTCAGCAGGCGATAACAGATGCTGGTCACAGCTGATACCTTGTTGATCCCAGCAGGATCTCAGGAGCCCGATACCAGCGTGTAGCCACATATTCTGTTAGAGCTGGGTTCCCGCTGTCCTCTTGGATCTGGTTGAGAGATCTGGCTAAGCCAAAGTCACAGATCTTAACAACGCAGTCAGTGTCCAGGAGTATGTTAGAGGGCTGCAGGTTTAAGAAAAAAAAAAAAATCCTGTAACTTCAAGGTTTAGGTATGGGGATATTTGCTCATTCAAGTTGTTTCATAGTGCTGTGACTTTAGATAAAATGAAATGTGAATATGTTTCATGGGTTTCTCACTTTTTGGTCTCGGTGAATAACGTTTCCTGAATGGAGGTACTTGTTGGCCTTGAAGAGCTGGTACATCACATAACGCTTGTGGATATCCTTGAGAAGAGAGCCTTTCTTAATTACAGCGTGCAAGTCTGTATCTGAGACAAAAAGCAAGGAGGAAAACTATCAACCTGCAGCAATACTTTAATATATATGACACAGTTCTAGTTGCTGATCAGTCCTGGTTTTTAAATATATAATATGAATGTATCACATATGATTGAACAGTTGTCAGGAATCGTAAAAACAAAAAGACAGGAAACCAAGCCAGGCTATCCTTCATAGGTATTTGTGTTTATGTACTTAAAAAGACCTGAAAAATATTTAGGGTCTGATCTTAAACGATCCCAAATAAGAGGCGCAAAATTGCATGTGCATCTCTTTTTTAGTAAAAGCAGTAACTGGGCATGTTGCAGGTGATCTCCAAAGATCGCTGCACAAATATTTAGACAAACAATCTGATTTGGTTCCATCCACTAATATAAGCAGACTGTGCAATCTACTGACAGTTTTGGAGTTCAGTAAGAGAAAGATGAGGTTTAAAGCCATGGAGATGGAGGTAACAATTATTATTTTTGAAAAAAATAATACTAAAACATATTTATTTTGCACCACGTAGCCTAGCTCAACGTCCTATGAACAAAAGTAAAAAATACAAAACTAAAACTAAAACACATAGCTGTGCTTTGTGCAAAACCCTTTTGGTAGGAGATCCGCACTTTTAGCCCCCCATCGCCATGTATATTTGCTGTCTTTTGCGTCATATCTCTGTATTAGCTTGTGCCCATTGGCATAGGGTTTTTCTTTATTGATCCCAATATGCTAACATTGCACAAAATCTCTCTGTTGTCTCTAATTGTACCAATGCCTCCTTGTGGCAATAATGACAGCAGATATTTTTACGTGCCAGTTTACACCTGACTTTCAGGACAAACAAATGCACAAAAACTGCTGACACATTAATGTTGACTTGTATATTTGTTTTGCAGTTTGTATATGTTTACATTAGCATTTCCCCCACCCATGAATTTGTACAGCTTTGTCATTAGAAAAAGATTTGCATTTGATGAAGGCAAATGCACAAAAAAGGTTTGCACACCCTGTGGGCTGAATTGACCCATTTTAAGACATGCAGGCCTTCTGAAGGTCAGGCCCTTAGTTTCCATCCTTGACCGGACTTTTTCAAACTGTGTAAAAAAAAGTAAGGTGTATTGGACATTCTCCAGCGCTATGAGTCAGCTTGATTTACTTTTACTCAGGAAATTTGTCTGATCCTACACGTTGAACCATACTAATAATACATACCCATGTATTCAAAAATGAGATAAATGTCTTTGTCATTTTGGGCTCGGATGACATTTAACAGCTTGATGATGTTGGGGTGATCGCCGAACTCCTGCACAAGGATTACAATCTTTACTACCAGAACCACAAGCAAGCCATTACTGACCTAAAGTAACCTGCAGGTGAGGCTACAGCCCTGTGCAGTGCAAATAAAAGGTAGAGTGACAACAGATTTATATGACTTCTGCACTAATGCACAGCACTGGAAGGTATAGTAGTGCATGATCACTTATACACAAATGGCTTTTTATGAAAAACATTCCACTAACTAAACATTTTTATCACATTAGATGATAAAACAACTGTTGACTAATGGATGCTAAGTGTTGATCAGTCACAACAATGTTAGACTGATTGTAAAAGTAGTGTTTTATGTTCAATGTTTATTTAAACCTCTGTATGATTGTTACCTGGAGAAACATGATTTCCCTGAATGTCCGCTGTAAAAGAGAAAGAAAAATCACACATGAACTATAGGAAGCAATGAACTAAGTAAATACAAGCCTCTAGCTCTAATTAATAATTAGCCGTCTTCCTCAAAGGTGAAAAACGAATTTAATAAGAACAGCTGTATTCAAGGTCAGTAGTTTTAATCTGGGACAGTGAACAGTCGAGCAGATTTCATCTCCAAAGGATAACATTTTAATATTAACTTGATTTGTACTGTGGGTTTTTTTTTTTTTTGCTTATTTACAACGAAAACCTGCTTTTCCCCACCTGAGCATCAGTCCGGTTCCTGAAAGCGTCAAAGATTTTTTTCACCGCTACAGTCTCCCCTGTCTGTCGGTCAGCTGCTTTCCATACAATACCATAAGCCTGAAACAGAAAGGACATTCAGTTGAGCTATTTCTCACCCCTTTCAGTTTGTTTTTCTAATGTAAAGGGAATTCTATTCAATATAAAGTATCCAACAAATAAATGCGTGCTTATGAGGAAAGACAAAACAACAGACTTGATTGTTGCTTTAACTCTGAATTAAAAATGTTTTAAGTTTATTTATATGTACTTCATGACTTGAAGACTTATATGTACTTCAATAACTTCATGTTATTTTAAGTCTACCTTATGTTCTAGTTGTAATCTCCGTCAGGGAGAGGAAAACTTCCCACAACTTAAAGAAATAGACTCCTGGACAAAAAAACTTGTTGAAATTGTTCTATGGTTTGTTACAAAAAACAGTAGTTGGTATTGATTGTGTTTCTTTTTTCACTCTCGGTTACCTTTTCTGATTGTTTTTAGTAAGTCTTTTGGGTCTTAATGTCGTGATCTGTGCTTAATAATTTTATATATTACCTGCACCAAGTCCTACCTATACAAAGTAGTGTACAATTATAAAATGGAAAAGAAAGGAAACTAAAAACACTGATGAAAACATTGGGGTCTGCATTTTCATTCTGTCCCTACATTTTTGACTACTTCAAAAAAGAAAACAGTACATCCATGTGATGTCAATATTAAGATTAGCTCTATAATCTGTGATTTTCAGTGAGATTTAAAAAAGCTTTAGTGAAAAGAATAAGGAGGAACACTAGAAAATCATTATTAATGGTCTCATTTAGCCTTGCAAATAAGAGAAAGGTTAAGAAGAAAACTATCATTGGAGTAAAACCATAAGAAGTCCTGTTGCAGTTTCTCAGGAATAAGACACAGGAATAAGTCGGCACTCTGTTCAGATGACAGCAATGATTGACTTTTCATGGCTACAAGGAGAACACGTGATCCTGAATATATCATCCGCATGATGGTGAACAGAAGAAGAGGAAACTTCCTGGCATCTGGGCAGGAGGGTTACCTCAGATACGTTCATAATGACCGAGGCAAAACTTAGACTTGAATCAATTAAAGAATCTGTGGTTGGATTTGAACAGTTCTGGATTTATATAAACAGGAGATTTCAGCAAAAGTACACATTTTAGTGATGAGATTCACACAGAACTGGAGGCTCTTTGAGTCAGACAAATGGCTGCAGAAAGAAAATCATATATTTATGTACAATAGCTATTTGCTATTGTAAATATCATGCATAGTGTTATCTAAATCTAGTTAAAGTGTTTCTAGCTGCACTAAGCATTGCACACAGCTGCTGCGCCACAGGTCATCTGCAAACATGAGTCACAGCCACATCTAGTTTAAGGAGCTGGCACAGGTCCACACAGCATTTACCAGCAGGCTATATGAAAAGAGAGCATCTAATTGTGAATCTCTTAGGACCGGTAATGGTAAGAAACCAGCTTGTTAGTTCCAGTGTCTGCAACTGGAAAGGAAAACAAAGGCTTGTACAGACTGTTCTTAAACACACATAATGATCTGCATAGAAACAAAATAAACCACGTGCTTGCAACACATGGATTTTAAGTCTAGAGAACCTCAGGAAGTTTTTAAACATGATCTCAAAAGAAAGCTGGAAATATTGTAATGCATTAAAAGAAACATTGCTGTAATTTTTTTTCCAGTTCAATAATTTCCGTTTTATTATCATTTTATCATCATTTATTTAGGAATATGGATTGTACCTAAAACATTTTTCTAAGACTCACCCCTTTTCCAATTCTCTTCTTGATCTCATATCTGAGTGAAATATGCTCCTCCACTTCTGACATGTCTGCCGACTCATACTTTTTGCTCATTTTGCGTTTGTCCAGCTGCACTTGAGCTTCACATAGAAACCATCATCCCTCTCCTGGTTTACTCCTGTGGGAATCTAGCCAAAAAAAGAAATAAAAAAACAGATGGCAAACGGTTAGGGGTGCCTGCCCGGGTCAAATGTAAAGCAATCGCTTGTTTTCCAGTGTATATTTTATTAATGCCACTGTGTAGAACTACGGTGGGATTACCTGGTAACTCTTTTGTCCGTTCAGACGCTGCTTTTAACAACTTCGGTTACCGCCTATAAGAAAGAAAGTCAGCTTTTATCTCCTGCTAGCGACTCTAAGCGTCTCGCTTTAGCATAATCTACTATAATTTAACGTCAACTCTGGCTGTTTCTGCTCCGCTACGTGTTTTTTTATGGTCACCACTCGTCGTCATGGTAACAAGAACGCTGAAGTCTAGTTCTTAAAGGGGCCGCAGCTCAACAAAAACAAAACAAAACAAAACAAAACAAAAAAACTACATGGCTTTGTGTTTTTAGAAAAAACAAAAACAAAAAACAAACAAACAACAACAACAAAAAAACAACTACATGTCTTTGTGTTTTTGAACAAAAAAAAAAAAAAAAAAAACCTACATGGCTTTGTGTTTGTAGAGCAAAAAAACATAGAAGAAAACCTACATGGCTTTGTGTTTGTAGAACAAAAAAAAAACCTGCATGGCTTTGTGTTTTTAGAACAAAAAGGAAAAAAAAGAATTTTTCCAGGGTAAAGAGCTTGACAGATTTTTTTTTATGTATATCTTGAATTTTGTGATTATACGTTGGAGGAGAGGTTTAAGAATGTATAAAATTCCCAAAGTCCTTTATTTTGGGCACTACCATATTACCACTGCTGTGCTCTTTGAGTGTGAGTGATTCTTTACGAGCAGAAATCTCAATGAAAGGTTAAAAACTTTTATGTCTTAAGAAAGAAATTTACCAAAATAACTAGCAGTCACATACGCTGTTTTCTTTGTTTAGAAAGATCCATACATGATTCTTGTAACTATATAGACTAAACGTTTCCTTATCTATCTTAAAAGCCCTTAAAAAAACACATTTCCTTTCACCTGGTCAGTCGCAAATTGTTGTAAGTAGTTACTGGAGGGTCAGTTCTTGAGCAGTGTCCATTTATTCAATTTATTGTGGTTAAAACTTGGACTCAGTTGTCTGTATCAAACTGTGAACTATCCTAAAATGAATCAAAAAGGCTTTCAAAGGGTATTAACAAATCAGCATTAGGGTTAAAAAATGATCCCAACTTTCATTAATACCAATTGTTTTTATGGTGTATGCCTAAAATTTGGGCCTGTTCAACAACATCAATATTTCTCTTTTTCCATATCTGGGAGGAATTATGCAAAGTGATTTAAGACGCTTACATTAAATTGATTATTTATAGCATCCTGGAAATGGAAAGCCAGATTCATGCCTAAAGCGTATGCACTCATTAGAATTTAAACTGTACTGGTACTTCAATTTAAGATGTCCAAGATGATTGTAATCTCCACACCGTGATGTCATTATTCACGTCATAAAAAACTTGTAAAATATTCCCATGAACCTCTAAACACATCTATTGACATTACAGCATAAAAAAATGAATCACTTTAAATTTATTTTTACAAAGGTGCTTTTATTTAAAAATCAACACTACTATATACAGTACAATGATACATCTTCATAAACATGTTTTCCTTGATGCTGTTGTCAAGGTTGCAATGTTTTATAAAGCAACATGTGTTTTTCCACAGAGATGTCAACCTATATTGTGAGAAAACTTTCAAAATAAAATGTGGATTAGACATGTTACAGTAAGACAAACATTAAAGATCAAATAATTAAGTCCCCCCTAAAGTTAAATACACGAGAAGTTAAATAATCAACAAATAGTATATTATTTTTTTGGAGAAGTGATACGATTCAGGAGAAGCAGCCTGAGACTAATACTTTTAGTCTGCAGATGCTTTTAGAGGGCCCTGACATGAAAAAATATATGTATATGAGATGAAAATGGCAAACAGAACAAACCCAAAAGTATTCAAACACAATACAGATACTCTTATTATATGGTATTGGGCTGCTGAAATTTTTCAAAACAGTTCTTTGTTAATGCTTTGCCAAATCTGTAAACTGCTCTGCTATGGTCAAAATGCAGAGCCAGAAAGATACAGAAGGCAGCATGATGTACCACTATCAGGGAGCATTACAAGGCAGGAGGATCCCAAAGATCCAAACCTAACAAAATAACAGAAAGTAGACCTAAAGAAGGGGGTAACAGAGTGGGTGAAAAACTATCATTCTATTTATTCACTCCCTGCAGGGAAAAGTAGCGTTCTATTTTCAACTTATCCAGAGATCTAAAAATTAAGATCTATGACAGATAAAAGTTTTAGGAGGAGTGGAGGAATCGGTTGAAGGCGTTGTAGGCCGACTCCAAATCGAAGAGCATCTGCCGAACCTGATTATCATCCAGCTCATCTGAGGCAGACATACCGCTGAGAGTGGACAACCTGAGAGACAGTAAAAGAGAAAACAACCACTTTATGCTGTCCTTCCTCCATTCAAAAATAAACCTTTATTATGAGCAAAAACATAACGATTCACTCTAGTTTGTTATGCATTAAAAAAACAAGACATTTTACAGAAATAGAAATTACTGTATCAGTCAGGAGTTCACACACATAGTTACTGACTTATTTGAAGGATTTTTTCATGCAAACATGACCAATTATATATCTTTTCTATTAAGACAACTGTCCTAAGTTATTTCTGCCAATTTTCATAAGAGAAGTTGTCAAAAGAGCCACCAAGAACATGCTGGAAGCCTGTTAATGCCAGAAAAATGTGTGGTTTCTTGTAAATTTGCTCGGAAAATTTTAATCAAATATGAAAGGAAGTGTATTTACATATTTGAGCCTATATGTACAACATTTTCTTATCAATTTCTTTGTTACACATGTAAAACATTTAACAATAAAAGTTGATTCAAAATACTTCATTAAAGTCATAGGGAAGAGGCTGTTCCAACGGTTGTAGTTCCGATTTCTCGCGAATGATGCCTGACTTTACATGAGGTTCGCAAGCAAGTTTTGTTGTGGCCGGTGTCTCGGAAGCACCTTGCTGACCAGTTAGCAACTTTGTGCTAGAAGGTTCCCGGTGGGAATTTCCATTGGGACCAAGTAGCACTAAGCAACGTCACTGTCAAGGAATGCTATGGACAGCGAAAACATGCAAGAGGAAAGTTTTGTGTCGGAGGTCGTGGATGAGTCTCCTCCGCCATACATTTTTTATTTAGAGGAGGAAAGCGGGGACGAACATGTTGTGGAAGAGGACGCCGGGGTGGCAGAAGCTTGGTTTGGTGTAGAAGGCTTACAGCCATACACGTTTGAGCCCTTGCCTCGCAACGCTGCCAGTTCTGTTAGCTCTACGCCTGCCGAAGACACAGACGTCCATCCCCGTGAACACTGGGGAGGTAACTCTATGGTAAAGTGAATTGATTTTTATTTCCTACTTCAACCGTTGCGTATATTAGGTGTAACATATGAATCAAGATGCTATGACCGAGAAAATTTGATTGACAGATGACCGTTAACTGCCATAGGAGCCAATGGCTGTATCAATAATCCTCACTGAACCTTACCAGAGATTCACTTTGTCCTTAGCCTCTGAGTCTGGAGGCATGTTGCTCATCCTATTCATGGTTTCCATCAGCTCTCTCAGGTCTGGTTGGATCTGTAGCAAGATAAATAACCACAGTAAACTAATTTCCACTTTTGAACGTCTCATAGCATGTAGGTATGAGTATATTAAGTCAGAAGTACCTCATCCATGGCTCTGATCTCAAGTCTCAGCTTGTCCATAACAGTGATGAAGAGCTAAGTTTAAAAGATGATAGAACAGTTAAAGGAGACAGACAATAACAAATAAATTACTAGGGAAATGTCCGAAAATCCGATACATTGATCATGCTAAAGACATACAGAAACTATATCTGCGATACAACGGTTCTGGTTGCCCTTGTCGTCTTTGATGGTAATTGGCCGATCCTCCTTAATCCTCTCCATTGCAAGAGGGCAGTCGAGCTAAATCAATAAATTACAATTAGAGTTAAATCTAAGTTGGAAAACTTCTAAATCAAGTAACAGTTAAAAAGGAGTCAAAAATAATCAAAGACGTCTACTTACTCTGTATTTCCTGCAAAATTCATCAATGGACCCCACATCAGAGCCTTGGACCTGTTTGAAAGCAGCTTTATACTGAACCAAGAGTCTGGAGCATGCAGCTGTGTACCTAAATCAAAATCCCAAGATTACCAACACATACAGATGTAGAGAAAGATAAATGTGTTAAGCTTGAGTGGAGTGTCTTACTCATTGGGGGATACACAGTCTTTGATGTAAGCCTTTTCCAATGCCTGCAAGGTCTTTACAACGGCAAACAACTCTGCCATGTTGTCATACCTTAAGACATGTCACAGATAAAATGTTACAGAGATGATCTGTTTACCTTATCTTCAACAACTTTGAATTAAAGGGACACCTACTTTTCTCGTTCCCGTGCATTTTTGTAAAGTTTGACTTCCTGAAATATAAGAGGTTAAGTCAACGATTTATTATTGCAACGACAAATTTTTCTTTACAAAAACAAATTGTCTTAAGCTCATAAATTTAAGTGAAAACATTAAAACAAAACAGGTTCTTAAGGTTTTTCTTTCACATTTACGCAATAATCTAACTAACTTACCTCGTACAACTCAGGTTTATTAGCTGGTGCTGTGTAGAGAAAATTGATGAAGTTGAGTAAAATATTACAAATGAAAATACAGATTTATTATTCCTGATTAAATCATTAAAAATTTAATTGAACTATATCTCACCTGCCCCCACGCCTCCGCTGCCTGCTATTCCGTGAAACATGATGTCGATGTATCAAACGTTGGCCTGAAAAAAATATTTTGTATTTCACATTGTAACATAAAACAATGATAATCAATAAATTGTATGCAGCTTTTTTTTTTATTCAAAAGGTTTAGTATTTATGGTTGTTTAAAAGAAAATTTTAGTCAACTGTTGAAAACTGAACAATCTACACACAAAACAAATAACACCCCTCATTTTAGGAAATCACGTTTCTCTTTTTATTTCTATACGTCTATTATATACTCCAATCTCCAATAAGGTTAATAACAAATCCCCTACCAATTATTAAGACTAAACAACAAGCAATGGAAGTAAACAAAACATTTTCTGGGATTACCATAAGTTTAAGTACGACTTTAGAACAGCCTTTAGTCAATTAACACACAAAATAAATCATGACATATTATGTGTTATTTACTTTGGTAATATATTTTACCAAGGTAAATTATTTTGTCAATGTGATTCTTGACTGTATTATATAAATAAATTAATTATCTACAGGGCTTGGCAACCAAACTTTAAAGCCTTACTACATAAAGAAATAAATCTGGCTAGAAAAATTGACCTATTTCAACCGTGTTATCAACCAATGAGTGATTTATAATAAAATATAGGGAATTTGTGTCCATGTGTTTTTAGTCTTTGTAACATTCGTTTGTTTGTTACAAACGGAGCGACCCATAACAGTTGTTATGAAACGTTATATTAATATGTTTTTTTTAGGTTTTCATCGGATGTATCTTCAAATCTTGGCCTGGCGAAAAACTGTAGAGAAATGTACCGATCTTAGCATGACAAATGCATTCCCTGGAAACGACATAACTATATAATTGTTTCTTTATAAAACAGAAGTATTATCCTAATGTTTGTGATCTATTTTGTACAAAACGACATTTAATTTAGACGTCGAAACAGTCGAAGCTAACTCGTTAGCACTTCCTTAATGTACTTGTGAGCTCTAGCTCCGAGACTTAACTGCTTTTAATCATCAAACAGCATATAAAAACGCGTATGATGGTTAAAAAAAAACATTTCAACTTCGAAATATGTGTTTATACCAAATAAAAAGCTTAATAAAGACAAAAATATACTAACTTCACTCACCGGTTTAGTAAAATGCTATCGATGTAAACACACCCCGAGGCGAGGACTGGCTTACGTCAAAGTAATTGGTGGCCATCGCGCCTGTAAGAAAATCTCTAGAAGTATGTATTTTATATCTAAACTTTAAATGATATTCATTATTTTATTTAATTTCACACATTTATATACGAAGAAAAACACTTTTTTGGGCGAGTTTTAAATTAGCTGTGCTTTTAAACAGGCAAACGGCACGGACAGCTTACCGTTAAGGCGGCAGAAACAAAACTGAAGCGATTGAGCAAAAATACCTCTCTTCATTATCAAAGTTGGGTAAGTTGAATAATTTATTGTTCAGTTTATTTAAGAAATGAGGTTTCCTCAACTTTAGGTAACGGTTCTGAAGGGATATAAACATTTGGGATGAGGTTAAACATCAAGATGCGACTCTAATGCGAGGATGTCTGAAAGCTGTCATTTTAAGAAAATGTTTTTTCCTCTTGTTTATGTATAGAACGTTTTTAGAGAAAATAATGTAGAGTGGCATTTGAATAGCGATAGCGGTGTTATTTCTATCCTCATTTTATTATTTTCATTTAAAGTAATTCATTCTTTTTTTTATCATACTACACATGCAATAGACGTCCTTTTTGCTTATTCGATTGTTTTAATCACGTTTTGCATCATTTTATAGTCCATTATAATCTGTGATAATTTTGTATTTTTTAATTAAATTATGTACCTCATGATTCAATGTATTAAAAGTGTTTTTTGAATGCAAAATGTTTTTCTTTGTATATCCCTATCTGTATCTTCATTTTTTTTAGAGCGTTTCCCTGGTTTCTCAATATTATATAGCATTTTATTGTAGTTTTCTTTGTTTTCAAACAAGAAGAAAGCACAAGCAAGCTTTAATAAAACATTAGTTATTTTATTTTTTTAAATAAAATTATTTTAACAATATGAATAGTAATATATATTTTTTTATTTCTTGTTTCTCTGTAAATAAAGTCTAACTGATTGACTGACTGAAGTATTAAACTATATAAAGCAGCGGAAATATGACTATAACCATGGCCCCCAAAAGGTAAACGTGAATCCTGTTAGGATCATTATTGCTGTAATAATTATCTGCTAATGTGTATGATGTAAAATTTGATGATGTGGCAGACTGGAGATGTATAAAATGCCTTTTTAACTGTTAATCGGGGCCACTTCCTTCTTCTTCTTCTTCTTCTTATGAGATTTTATGGCGGTTGGCAAACTTGTGAAATGTGCATTACCGCCACCAACTGATATGGAGTAAAGCAAGGAAACAGGAAACGATTCACCCCCCCCAAAAAAAAAAAAAAAAAAAAAAAAAAAAAAATACAATAAAATAACCTGTGTAACTTAAACCCACATAATACTAAATTATACTAAATTACATTTGCCCGTATAATTTTAATTTACTCTAGGTCATCGTACCTCTGCCAGTTTCTGATGGTCCCATTGGTCTTTCCATCATGCTTCCAACCATCTCCCAGTTCATATCTTTAACATCCAGATATTTTTCTGCAGCCTTCACTATTATTTTGATTTTTTCTGTTTTTTTTGTCGTCTGAGCAGTACAATTAATCACTTCCACCATGAAAAGAACAAAATTTGTCTTTTTAACAATTAGTGAGTCTTCATCAATTTTTAGAGATTTCTCTAGAGGTTTGGAATTTGCTGTGTGTTGAACTGTAGGTTTGGGTTTTTCTGACTGAGATGGGATCCTTTTTGCAGCTTCAGCATAAGTTATTCCAAGCTCAAATTTCATTTTTTTTATTTCTTCAGACCTTTTGCTTGCTTCACAGCCGCGATAAGCAGCAGTATGTTCTCCACCACAATTACAGCATTTTATTTTAGCTTCTTTTCCACATTTACCATATTCATGTTCTCCTGCACACCTTCCACACCTCTGTTTCCCTTTACAAACTGCTGCAATGTGTCCGAATTTTTGACATTTGAAACATCTCAATGGTGGTGGATTGTAGATTTTGACATTGTAACTGATGTAACCGATGAATACTTTGCTTGGTAATTGCTCTTCCTCGAATTTAATTAGTACAGATAAACTGTCAGATCTTTCTCCGTTTCTTGTTGTTTTTAACCGTTTTACTTCTTTTACTTTTGCACCGCTTATGTTTTCCAGAATCTCTTTTTCAGAAATTTTCAGAGGAACTCCTCCAATGACTCCCCTGCTGATCTTTTTGTTCTCCATTAGGCTGCACTGAACTCTTATCCCGTCAATTTTGTTAATACGTATTGCTTTGCCTTGCTGGGCGCTGTCTCTGCAGTTAATTAGCAGGTCTCCACTGTACAGAATTCTGGCACCTCTGACTTCTCCAACAAGTTTATTGATGGTTTTTGTTAAGTGAACCGGATTCCAGTTTGTAAAAGAGTCTGCCTGATTAACGACTTTGAATATGACTTTGAATTCATTTTGTTGTGCTGTGGAATGTATGGATTGATCATCACTGGATTGTTCTGAACTAGATTCCCCTTTAACTGATCTCTGTTTTTTCCGCTTTTTCTCATTTTTTGATGCTGCTATCTTCCAACCTTCATTGTCACTATTTCCCTCTTCCATCCCACAAGAATCGCTTCCTGTTTCCTCACTACTCACGGCCCAGGACATTTCTCCACAAGCAGAGCAGCTTCAAAACACGCGCCATGCACCAAACGACCCTGCCTGTAGTCTTGCAGCTGTAACGTTAAAGAGCAGCGCGTTGTCGCAAAAATCCTGCCAAAGGTACGGAATCCTGATAGGGTCATGGGGGCCACTTCCTGAGAGGTGGGCCCAGAGCTGAGCAGCTGCCATTCTCTAAACCAAAGCGATTTCTCTGATCTGAGTAAGATTACAATTTCTATCAAAATATGTTGTCATGTCTCCTGTTATTTAAAGAGTTTTTCCTGAGTGATCTCTTTTTCAGGGAAAATAACCGGAGAGATAGAGCATCAGGGTGCATACACAGAGCCTATCTTTAACAATCCTTCCTGAATGTTTTGCAGATATTTTTTCCATCATGAAAACCTCTAAGGCAGCACCACAGAGCTCACCACAGGCAGAATGTGGAGTTTGGTTGGACACTGTGCAGCTGAAAGCAAAGGTTAAACAGGTGATGATGATAATAGATGTTTTCTACAGAAATGTAATCCTTACCTTGGTTTCCTCTCTTACTGTTTTTTTATTGATAAATCTTTTTATTTTTCAGAAACACCCTCCCCGTCCTATCTCTAAACTGCTGAATCCTCTGGCTGAAGGAGGGGGTTACAGTTTAGCTGTAGCGCTAAACTTCACTCAAACCAAAATGGAGATGCCAAAGACTAAACAGAGCACCATATCAACTTTTTTCTCGTCTAAGCAAAGAGGTAAGCAGCCAGCTACTTCTTAAAAGGTGCATTTGTTACCCAAATAAAGTTGTAATGAAAAAAATATTGCAAGTGGTGTTTTCCATGTCACGATTCTTATGTTTGATAGACCTACATCAAAAATTGTAATAGCTACTTTACAAAATGGTTTTATTTCAAAGACTAAGTGCCTTTTTGTTTTTGACATCCCTGAAAGTTCCTATTTAAATCTTCTGCAATTCAAAGTCTGGAAAAATAAATGCAGTTAGATTGAGATATAATTGTTGAAAAAGAAGGCATAATTTTGAAATATTTGTATCCCCATAATTATGTATTTAATTGTGTATCTGTGAATTTGTCTCTTTTTATTCAAACCGCTTCTATCCACACAAAACCGAACTGGTTGGAAAAATCAATAATAGATTCATTGTGAAGTAAAATTATTTCATTTTAAATGGCAAAAATAGGTGGATTCTGGAATTTGTGTTTGTAAAACTTGATAATTGTTAATAAGAAATGTGTAGAAAACCCATAGAAAAATATGTATAAATGTGTTGAAGCTGCATTGTGATACATGGCCTCACTTTTAACTTGTTTACATAATAATTTCTTCCAAAAGTTCTCCATAAGCCATCTTCCACTGAAGCATCAAACCCGGATTCATTTCCGCCCCCGCCAGTGTCCATCGCAACTGAACCCTCAACTGTTTCATCTGTGAGGAAACGAACGCGGGAAATCTGCTTTGACAATACGGACTCAGAGGAGTGTGATGCTGGTGTGTGCTGGGATTTGGAAAATGAAAATGTTGCACAGACAGAATCAACAACTTGGCAGAATGAAAGAAACACATCTTCAGCTTTATTAAAAAGTGATTCTGTAGAGGGCAAACCGCCTCAGTGCAAGAGGAGACTCCAAGAGGTGTCGTCTTATGATAATCAGACGTCTCTGCAGCCATGGAGTCAGGACCCTCTGCTAACCTGCAGCGAGGAATACGTCTGCTCTGGGTCAAGTTTTCTAGGTGTTCAGAATTCAGAACACTTTGGAAATCTAATAGATGTGGAGGGAAAAACATCAACTCAGAAACCTGCTGAAAACAGTTTCCGCATTAAAGAGGAGAAAGAAAACAGCAGGTTACTCTCCCTTAAGTCCCCAAGTAAACAAACTTTGTCTCATTTTGGAACTCTGTCAAATCATAAGCGGGCAGAAGAGAAAAACGCGTCACCACAAAAACAACCTGAGCAGTCAGGAAACAATCGTGTAAAAGACGCACATTTTGACTCATTGTGGAGAAAACCAAGAAGCTCTCCTCTTAAGAAAATGCTTAAATTCAGGGAAGCAGATGAAGAGAGTTTGGCTTCGTTGTTCACTCAGGACTCGGAGGGCTTCAGGGTGATAGCACATCGAGGTCTCCAGACCAGGAGTCCACTCAAGGATCAGAGTAACCTGGGCACCGGCTTGGTTAGGAGCTATGCTTCCAAGCCTTTGATGAAGAAGGAGGAGGAGGACGAAGAGGATGAAATGCTCTTCACCCAAGACTCTCAGGGAAACATGGTGATCAAACACTGAAGCAATGCCTCTGTGTTCAAACCAGGAGGTTGAAACATCATTCCTTTTATTGAAAAAAAACAACAAAACTTTCCAAGTCAGAATTGATGGATTTTATTTTATTTTGTTTAAAAAGTGATTAGCATTACATTGATTTATTCTAAAATAACCACTAGTTACACGTATATATTTCTACCTGGTGCTCTAAGTTATATTTTATTTTCACAAACTAAAGTGATAAACATAAAAAGTTCTTAGTTCCTCTACAGAAAAGTTTACTTTTTGAGCATTTGATTTTGAGAGTAAAGCAGCACAACCAGCTGAACTTAATTCTGTTACTGTTCACAGCAGCTAAATGCAAAAAGCATCTCTTAATACAAATAGAAATCAGCTTTAATGTATTAGATAAGAATATATGACTAATTGATCCTTTACTTGTTAATAGAAATGTTTTGAATAAATTTTTTTTTTATGATGTAAAGAGCAGATACTTTTTTTTTTAGAATTGAAATGTCACTCTTGTTATGGCACAGGTATGTAACTATCATACTGTAACCTGAGCAATTGTTTTAACAGATTAAAGGTATCAAACACTAAATGATGATGTCCTTATCTATTGCATCCCTTTTACTTTTCACACCTTTTCCACATTCTGTGGAAACTGCAAACTTCAATATACTATGTTGGAATTATGTAAGAGACCAACACAAATAGTTAAGCCCAATTGTTCCATAAAATTTATGCATGTTTTATCTTTTTATAAGCAAAAATCCTGAGTGTGTTTTTGCCTTGCTGCAAATTTTCATCCAAGTTTTACGTCTGGATTTAAACTGGGTCATGTAAACATTCAAACATGCTCTGTTAAAAGCTATTAGACTGTAGATCTGATGTAAGTTTAGTGTTGCTAGGGAAAAGAAAGGGAACTCTACCTTTTAGCTTCATCCACCTTTTTATAAATCTTCACCAGCTTCTCTGTACCTGCTGAAGAAAATCATCCCTACAGCTCCCATTGCCATGTTTCAGTCCTGCTTTAAAATAACTCCTTATCAGTGTCGTATTTGTTGTATTCATACCCTTTAAATCAAACAGATTTACTTGTTTTTTAACATGTTAGGCTGTATCTGAAAGTAATTACTAGTGCTAAATTTTATGCATGAGTATGAGTCAAAGGGGATACCTAGATACCCAACATATTAGTGAAGGTTTTGCAAAGCGTATCATTTTAAGAGTTCAATTTTTTTTTTTTTTACTTTTTTATCTATACATGAAACTGCAATAAAATGTCGTCATTTGTTGCAGAAGTTAAAAAAAAAGGTAAAGAGGTTTGAATGCTTTTGCAAGAGATTCCTGAGCTGCAGATCAGCCTGCGATCTCAGTGGGTTCTGTCACCAGCTTGGAGCCATCCCAAACTGTCTTGAACTGCTCTGGGACGGGAAACTCCTTCTGCAAAGAAAAGAAAATCAGGAAGGTTCCCGTTAGTGCACCAGCCAAATGTAATTTCACCTCCATGTGATGTTTATCTCAGAGTCTGGAGCCTGCCTCCTGTTCTCTCACTCACATAGTCATCTTCTCCTACTGGGATCAGGATGTTCATCTCGGAGCTCTTGGCACTAACGATGTCGCAGTTCAGAGCCGCTTTACTCAGGTAGACTTGGCAGCCCTCTGTCTTGTTGATAGAAATGGTGGGAACCGTTCCCAACACCTGCAGAGATACACCATCAGAGTATGAAATCATCTGGCAGACCACTGACTCATGTTAAAATACTAAGAAACAACACTATTATGCCGTATAACAGTCAAAAAAAAACACAATATCATGTATATGTCTATTTAGTTACGGTAGTTAAGATTTATATTATTGCTCATATTGTTTTAGTATTATTAACATATATTTAGAAACTCAACTTTAAAATGTAAAAATTATTTCAGTTTTTGCAGTGTGCCATAACATTTGACTAAAAACTGATTGGTTGATCTTAACACAAAGTTATTTCTGTACCAATCACATTCAGTAATATAATTCTTCTGCTCTTTCAGTTAAATAGGAAGCTAAATTAATTGTACATTTCTCGATATATCTTGACCCTTGTCACTGTCTATTTTTAAAAGTTGTCTTAAAACCTATTTTTCTTATTTGGCTTTTAATACAGCATGAAACTTTTTCTATTTTTGCGTTTTTTTTAATTGTTTTTTTATTTGTTTTAATTACTTGATTTTATTATATATTTTTTTATTCCTTTAAACTTCTATGTTGATTTTATAAAATTTTAACTTTACCTGATATGTACAGTACTGTACTTTGTGGCAGCTGTGGTATTTTAAAAGGGCTTTATAAAATTGAGTTGATAAAAAAGACTAGAAAACATTTTATTTTTTAATATTTTAATTAAAATATTAAGGAATTCTAAATAATCGATAACTGGCCTATGTGAGAACCAGCGTAATAGTTCAGATTAGGTATATATACTGTAGATAAACCTACCTGTAGCTGAATGGCTCTGGAGTTGATGATCTCTACAATTCCTACAGCATTCTCAAAGACCAAACCAAGCTTTTTGCAATTATCTGAGGAAACACAGAACAAACCAAGCTGTGGAAAATTTTCATAGAGGTGTATAATTAGGGCTCTGTGTCTGGGCGGCTCACCTACGATAATGGAGTTAATTTTGCCCTTGATCTGCAGGGTGGAGTTGCTGCAGCCAAATACGTACACCACCTGTTTCAACTCCGTCTCATCGATCACCAAGTCGTGTTTCTGCTCAAAGTTTTCCTTCATCAAAGAAGAAGTATATTTAAAGTGTGCTTTGATAAACATGGTAAATTGGGGCAATAAGGATTAAAATGCATTGCATACCACTCTCCACTTTTTTCCTTCCAGCTCCAGCAGAGGGGGTCTTTTCTGTGCAGCTGCTTTTACAGAGCTCACAGGCTTGGGGTCCTTGTTTTTCCCTGGTGATGCTTGAGAACGGAGGTTGGGGTTCTTATGAGTCTTCTGCTCATCTGAGACATGCTTTAGACCTAAACATGTGCATGCACATCTCAGTAAATTAGAATACCAATAAAGATTACACTTATTTCAGTTGTTGTGTTCAAACAGCATAATTTGAAAAACGGTAAATTTGATTTACAGGGTAATATCTATTTATTTTT
The DNA here is from genome assembly GCF_016077235.1 of Cyprinodon tularosa. Lineage (NCBI taxonomy): Eukaryota > Metazoa > Chordata > Actinopteri > Cyprinodontiformes > Cyprinodontidae > Cyprinodon > Cyprinodon tularosa. The sequence goes on along the minus strand of NW_024039240.1, from coordinate 604,211 downwards.
TGGTAACTAAGTATCTCAAACACTTTGAATGTTATGCCAGACAAATAAATAATACATAAATGTTTGGTTGTTGCAAATTATGACCAACTCAATTATGAGGAAGATCAGTAGCCTGACTGTTGTCTTGTCCAGTAGGCAGGTTTTTATAACCTTGATAAGGGAGAAAAGCTAAAAAAAAAAAAAAAAGGTCCTCATGGAACAGTTTGTCTGTTTATAGAGAGCAATGTCAAAGGATATAATAGAAAGTTAAGTGGAAGGAAAAACTGCCGCAAAAAAACAGATTCATAAACAACAGGAAGAAGCAACAGCCTTGGAAGAGCCACATTTAGTGCTTAACGATTTATGAAGAATAGGTTTTCCATAAAAAAAAACATTAAAATCAAACACTATTATGAGTGAACATTTCACCTTTAGTGATATCCATGCCCTGGTTGAGTTGAGCAAACAAAGCTGAGTGCTGAGGCGTTGCACCGTCTGCCTGAGTCTGGCAGGGATCCTCAGTGAAGACCGGAGGAGGTCCAGGGGGAGGAGGGGGACAGGGTGCACCGGGTGTGAGAGGAGAGTCTAAGAGAGATGCAGGAGCGATGGGACCCTGTGAGAAGCAGACAACTAACATCAGGACTCCATCGTGGTTGAAAGAAATTCAAACCTGCAGTCAGTTTTAGAATAGAAGCTGTAGTAATAAAAATGTCCATTTGAGGTAGTAAAATACGAACACTGAAGGAGTCTGGATGATTTTTTATTGGTGTGCAATATTACTCAAAAGTTTTAAACCTCTGCTTTGTTTAAAGGAAGGTATGCTATGCTGAGTGTGATTAATTAAACCTTAATTATTCAGAACCTATACGTTGTATAGGTGTGAGGGAAAAGATACCAAGGTCAAGCAGAAGATAAAATATGTTTACATAAAAAGAAGCACTTCAGTTACTCGGTCAAAAATGGTTGTATATTCAAATGTCATTTCGAGGGTCTTCCTGTTGGTAAAACCTGATTAATTTATCATCTAAGTAGCCCAATTTCTGGTAATTTTCTAAAACTCAATCCAACTTATACGCTGAATAATGACATCATACAAGAAATCCCCCTTTTAATGCAGAACTGTTTGTTCTTTCCTTCATTTTATTATGGTGGGGTGTTTTTGTTTGGGGTTTTTGACATATTTTGAAAAAAAGCACAGTGCCTGAAAATCCAGTATGAAACTTATTCTTTCATAGATTAAAAAAAAAAATCATTTTTGTTTTTCCTTTGAAGACTTTCCATATCAGACTGACTGATCGATCATAAAGGAGATACATTTTTTTTTTTTTTTACAGGCGAAGATATCTGAAAATAGGCAGGTGATAGACTGGAAATACCTGAAAAAGGTGCAACAGGAGCTACTTTGAAAGCCTAGAGAGTTAGTGCTGAGGAGACTCTCAAAGTTTACTAGGAACTCTGGTTCTTTTGATTTAAAATAAAAAAAAGTTTCAACAGATCCATACATGTACCGTAAAAACACATTCATCAAATGCATCTGGCAGCATTCTTAGTCCCCCCATTTGTAGGCTGAGGTAATTTTTTTATGTTTCAATTTTAAACTAGAAAAAATAGCATATTTCTTATAACATTGACATTTTTTATAGCAAGAACTGGTGCAACTGGAAGATTTGGTTTATCTGCTGAACTGTTTACAGTTAAACTGAATAGAAAAGACACAAAACACTCATAATGAACATATCTCAGTTTACACAACTTCATTTGTTTCTTGATGTCATTTTGAAGTCATTAAATAAAGTTAGAACTGAATTTAGAGATCTATAGTAACCAGGGGATAAAAAGGTAATGTATTTCTTGTTTAAGTTATCTACTAGAGTACAGAGTTAACACAGTCTGCAGGCCACAGCCTGGTTATCAGTAAGGCCACATGGACAGCTGGAACAAATATTTGGCAGCTCACTGACCCAGGTTGTAAAAAGTGTGCCACTGACTGGTGGACACTCTGGCAGGCTCTTTGCATTTCTGACCTTGATCTCTAATTTCAAGTGTTTTTTTTTTTTTTTTACTCTGTGCCTATTATGTATCAGCCGAACTGTACATAAATGTGAGTGAATGGAGCTGTCGCTAACCCGTAAATGAGCGGCAGACGGCAGCTGTGCCGAACAGCGACAGGCCCCTTAGTTTAGGTTACAGCACAGGCAGCGAGTTTACACAGGCCTCTTTTGTCGAGGCTCTTCTGTGAAGAAACCCTCCATTCAAGTAAACCCTGAGGGCCACCTGTTGGGGAGGCACACTTCCCTTCTTTTGCACGCACACACATCAGCTCTGTCGTCTTACAGCAGGACCAACAGCTGACGCAAACAACGTCTGCAGATTCTCAGGTTTCTGCATGCAGAAAACACATGTGGACACAGTTGTTCAGGATCAGATGGGCATTTATCCTCACATTAAAGGGGTAGAATAAGATTATGAGCGCAAACATGGAGAGGCAGCTGCCCATCGGCATCAGTGATACAGTTTGCTTTAATTATTCAGTTTAATCCTAATAAAAAAAAAATGTATGGATAGAAAAGTCACTTTGTGATTTTAGGAGCTTACATCCTAGACAGTTTTTTTCTGATCCTAAAAACTAAAACAAAATGGGTATTTTGAATCTTTAAACTCCCACAGGTAAAACTATGTGATGCAGCCCCGATTTAAACCCTGGGCCCCCCTGAATTAAAGTCAAAAAATTAAACCACAAGACAACAGAGGGACACAAGTATAACATTTACAGCGGATATAAAAATAAAAACTCACAATTTTCCAGAGGCCTACTTTCACCAACATTTAATATTTGAAAAAAAGCGCCTTACAGAGGCAAATCTATAACTTTGATTAACAATTATAGAGTCATTTGTAAGAACTAGAATAAAGAGGTTGTGCATATCTGCAATCTTAAAGTTTTGCCCATCTTTTTCCATTCAAATTGAACCAATTAAAGACATGGCCGTTCAAACACTTGAAAATGCTAAAATCTCTTTGCAAGTAATTTTTCTGTATTTATTTCCATCCATCTACCTTGTGAGAGGAAAGAATCCTCATACCACGATCCTACCTCACCTGTGCTTTATTCTCAAAGCTTGGGATATTTTTTTAAAAGCTAACTCAGCTTCAAACTTCTCCAGAGCATGTCCCCTCTCCTGTGTGCCATATTGTATTGAATAAGATTAAATTACACACATGCAGACCTTTATTATGAGATAATTTCTGTTGGCAATTTGTTGCAGTGCGTTTTATGGGAGGTGAACACAATTAAAGCCACACTTTTCTACTTTTTTAACAAAAAAGGCAAACCTGTATCTCTTCCCTTTCTCTTTAAAATAATCTATCATTGGGTTTTTGTGTTTTTTGCATAATGTCTTCAAAATTACACTAAAGTTTGTTGTTTAATCTAAGAACACGCCCAAAAGATTTAAGGCATCTAAGTATGCTTACAAGGCACTGCAAAAGGAAAAGGTCAAGCGGAATTAGGATTTATTATCGTATGATATCGTATTCTCTGGGATCTACTGAGGAGTTCCCAATCAAGAACATCTAAAACCAGAAGCGTGTGTGGGAGTGGCTGATGGTCTGGAGCTCTGCAGAGAGCTGCAGTGTGCACCCACTGAGGAGAAGTTCATTCATTCATTCATGCTCCCTGCAGTGGTTTACATAACCCTCCGGCTTCATCACTAAAAATGGAAGTGTTTGGAAAAAAAAAAAATTTCCCTTGCTGGTTTAAAAATATCACAGCTGAGATAACACACCAGTGATTTTCTTCTTCTTACTGGCATATAGTGGAAAAAACAACAGAATAAATTCAGATGGTTGCAATTACGAAAGAATTCTACTCACCGTCTTACTCCACACCAGTCCTGTAGTGTGGTGCTGCTTGATGAAGGACTGCATCTCGGTCCAGATGGACAGGTAGGAGTGCACCCAGTCCACATGACGTTTGTCACTGGGAGACAGAAGGAAATGGATAAGACAAATGTGGCGGTCAAAACAGTTAGGAGGAGGAGGAAGATTATGAAGAAGGTAAAATAGGTGGCTGTAAGGAATGGAGGTGGATGTGACTTGATCTCATGAAGCTCTGTTGGAAGAAAGGATGTTTAAAACACTTTTTAAAAATAATTGCATAAAGTTTGCATGTGAGAAAGCAATTAGAACTCATTCAAGATTGCATTGCCCCAAAATAACCTTTAAGCACAATC